>NC_091228.1:22190916-22215916 GCF_040958095.1 Procambarus clarkii | reverse complement strand
CAGCAGCAGCAGCAGCAAGCCGGGCTACACCACCACCAGCACCAGCAGCAGCAGCAGCAGCAGCAGCAGCAGCAGCAGCAGCAGCAGCAAGCCGGGGTACACCACCAGCAGCAGCAGCAGCAAGCCGGGGTACACCACCACCAGCAGCAGCAGCAGCAGCAGCAAGCCGGGGTACACCACCACCAGCAGCAGCAGCAAGCCGGGGTACACCACCACCACCACCACCAGCAGCAAGCCGGGGTACACCACCACCACCACCACCAGGAGCAGCAAGCCGGGCTACACCACCACCAGGAGCAGCAACAAGCCGGGGTACACCACCACCACCACCAGCAGCAGCAACAAGCCGGGGTACACCACCACCACCAGCAGCAGCAACAAGCCGGGGTACACCACCACCACCAGCAGCAGCAGCAAGCCGGGGTACACCACCACCACCACCAGCAGCAGCAGCAGCAAGCCGGGGTACACCACCACCAGCAGCAGCAGCAGCAAGCCGGGGTACACCACCACCACCACCAGGAGCAGCAAGCCGGGCTACACCACCACCAGGAGCAGCAACAAGCCGGGGTACACCACCACCAGCAGCAGCAACAAGCCGGGGTACACCACCACCACCACCACCAGCAGCAGCAACAAGCCGGGGTACACCACCACCACCAGCAGCAGCAGCAAGCCGGGGTACACCACCACCGCGGACCTCTGATGTTTATACAGTGTTCTCTGATTGTGCCTATGACACCTCTGCTCTTCACTGGTTCTATTCTGCATTTTCTTCCATATCGTTCACTCCAGTACGTTGTTATTTTACTGTGTAGATTAGGGACCCGGCCCTCCAGTATTTTCCATGTGTATATTATTTGGCATCTCTCTCGTCTCTTTTTTAGGGAGTACATTTGGAGAGCTTTGAGACGATCCCAATAATTTAGGTGTTTTATCTCGTCTATGCGTGCCGTATATGTTCTCTGTATTTCCTCTATTTCAGCAATCTCTCCTGCTCTGAAGAGGGAAGTGAGTACTGAGTACTGAGGTAGTACTTAAGTACTACCTCAGTACTACTTAAGTACAGTACTGAGCAGTACTCAAGACGGGACAACACAAGTGACTTGAAGAGTACAACCATTGTGATGGGATCCCTGGATTTGAAAGTTCTCGTAATCCATGCCAACCATTTTTCTGGCTGACGCAATATTTGCTTGGTTATGCTCCCTGAACGTTAGGTCGTCAGACATTATTATTCCTAAATCCTTGAAATGCTGTTTTCCTACTATGGGCAGATTTGACTGTTTTGTACCCTGTATTATGTTTAAGGTCCTCATTTTTACCGTACCTGAGTACCTGGAATTTATCGCTGTTAAACATCATATTTTCTGCTACCCAGCCGAAAACTTTATTAATATCGGCTTGTAGGTTTTCCAATGTCTTCAGCAGAGGTAATTTTTATGTTGATTTCTGTCATCTACAAAGGATGATACGAAGCTGTGACTTGTATTTGTATCTACATCTGATATGAAAATAAGGAAAAGCAGTGGTGCAAGGACTGTACCCTGAGGTACTGAACTTTTAACTGTGCTCGGACTATTTTATATAGTAGACTGTTACTCTGTTCTCTTCGACAGAAAACCAAGTATCCAGCGTCCCACTTTACCAGTTATTCCCATTGACCTCCTTTCGTGTGCTATCACGCCATGGTCACTTTTATCGAATGCCTTTGTAAAGTCCGTGTATACCACATCTGGATGTGTTTTTCTTCTAATTTTGTTAGAAAACAGTGATTTTGTCATAGTGGTCAAGTAGCTGAGAGAGGCATGATCTTCCTGCTCTAAATCCATGTTGGCCTGGGTTGTGGAGGTCATTGGTCTCCATGAATCTAGTGACCTGACTCCTGATCACTCTCTCAAATACTTTTATTATGTGGGACGTTAGTACAACTGGTCTATAATTCTTAGCCAATGCTTTGCTCCCTCCCTTGTGTAGAGGGGCTATGTCTGTTGCTTTAAGTGCATTTGGTATCTCCCCCGTGTCCAAGCTCTTCCTCCACACTATACTGAGTGCCTGTGCTACTGACACTTTGCATTCCTTTATAAATATTGAATTCCATGAGTCTGGACCCGGGGCTGAGTGCATGGGCATATTGTCAATTTCTCTTTCAAAATCTGCCACGCTCGTGTTGATATCAGTTATATTTAAAGGTGCTTGGATATCACTCATAAGGAAGTTGTCCTGATCTTCCACTTTCATGCTGTTCATCCCACAAGATGACTATGTAAATGAAGACGAGGCTTAAGGTGAGGCGTGTGAGTGAGAGGTAGACTCATAACACTCAAATATAGACGTTGTGACCGAGTATCATTTTGTCCGTGGAAGACCAACCCCCTGGACACAACACAGCCAGGACCCTGGACACAACACAGCCAGGGCCCTGGACACAATACAGCCAGGGCCCTGGACACAACACAGCCAGGACCCTGGACACAACACAGCCAGGGCCCTGGACACAACACAGCCAGGACCCTGGACACAACACAGCCAGGCCCCTGGACACAACACAGCCAGGACCCTGGACACAACACAGCCAGGACCCTGGACACAACACAGCCAGGACCCTGGACACAACACAGCCAGGGCCCTGGACACAACACAGCCAGGGCCCTGGACACAACACAGCCAGGACCCTGGACACAACACAGCCAGACCCCTGGACACAACACAGCCAGGCCCCTGGACACAACACAGCCAGACCCCTGGACACAACACAGCCAGGGCCCTGGACACAACACAGCCAGGACCCTGGACACAACACAGCCAGGCCCCTGGACACAACACAGCCAGGGCCCTGGACACAAAACAGCCAGGGCCCTGGACACAACACAGCCAGGGCCCTGGACACAACACAGCCAAGCCCCTGGACACAACACAGCCAGACCCCTGGACACAACACAGCCCGGCCCCTGGACACAACATAGCCAGGCCCCTGGACACAACACAGCCAGGCCCCTGGACACAACACAGCCAGGACCCTGGACACAACACAGCCAAGCCCCTGGACACAACACAGCCAGACCCCTGGACACAACACAGCCCGGCCCCTGGACACAACATAGCCAGGCCCCTGGACACAACACAGCCAGGCCCCTGGACACAACACAGCCAGGGCCCTGGACACAAAACAGCCAGGGCCCTGGACACAACACAGCCAGGGCCCTGGACACAAAACAGCCAGGACCCTGGACACAACACAGCCAGGGCCCTGGACACAACACAGCCAGGCCCCTGGACACAACACAGCCAGGGCCCTGGACACAACACAGCCAGGGCCCTGCCACAACACAGCCAGGGCCCTGGACACAACACACAGCCAGGACCCTGGACACTACACAGCCAGGGCCCTGGACACAACACAGCCAGGGCCCTGGACACAACACAGCCAGGGCCCTGGACACAACACAGCCAGGGCCCTGGACACAACACAGCCAGGCCCCTGGACACAACACAGCCAGGGCCCTGGACACAACACAGCCAGGGCCCTGCCACAACACAGCCAGGGCCCTGGACACAACACAGCCAGGACCCTGGACACAACACAGCCAGGACCCTGGACACAACACAGCCAGGGACCCTGGACACAACACAGCCAGGCCCCTGGACACAACACAGCCAGGGCCCTGGACACAACACAGCCAGGGCCCTGGACACGACACAGCCAGGACCCTGGACACGACACAGCCAGGACCCTGGACACAACACAGCCAGGACCCTGGACACAACACAGCCAGGCCCCTGGACACAACACAGCCAGGCCCCTGGACACAACACAGCCAGGCCCCTGGACACAACACAGCCAGGGCCCTGGACACAACACAGCCAGGGCCCTGGACACAACACAGCCAGGACCCTGGACACAACACAGCCAGGACCCTGGACACAACACAGCCAGGCCCCTGGACACAACACAGCCAGGACCCTGGACACAACACAGCCAGGGCCCTGGACACAACACAGCCAGGCCCCTGGACACAACACAGCCAGGACCCTGGACACAACACAGCCAGGGCCCTGGACACAACACAGCCAGGCCCCTGGACACAACACAGCCAGGCCCCTGGACACAACACAGCCAGGGCCCTGGACACAACACAGCCAGGACCCTGGACACAACACAGCCAGGCCCCTGGACACAACACAGCCAGGGCCCTGGACACAACACAGCTAGGGCCCTGGACACAACACAGCCAGGACCCTGGACACAACACAGCCAGGCCCCTGGACACAACACAGCCAGGACCCTGGACACAACACAGCCAGGGCCCTGGACACATCACAGCCAGATCCCTGCACACAACACAGCCAGGACCCTGGACACAACACAGCCAGGCCCCTGGACACAACACAGCCAGGACTCTGGACATAACACAGCCAGGCCCCTGGACACAACACAGCCAGGACCCTGGACACAACACAGCCAGGGCCCTGGACACAACACAGCCAGGCCCCTGGACACAACACAGCCAGGGCCCTGGACACAACACAGCCAGGACCCTGGACACAACACAGCCAGGCCCCTGGACACAACACAGCCAGGACCCTGGACACAACACAGCCATGCCCCTGGACACAACACAACCAGGACCCTGGACACAACACAGCCAGGCCCCTGGACACAACACAGCCAGGCCCCTGGACACAACACAGCCAGGCCCCTGGACACAACACAGCCAGGCCCCTGGACACAACACAGCCAGGGCCCTGGACACAACACAGCCAGGACCCTGGACACAACACAGCCAGGCCCCTGGACACAACACAGCCAGGACCCTGGACACAACACAGCCAGGACCCTGGACACAACACAGCTGGACACAACACAGCCAGGACCCTGGACACAACACAGCCAGGCTCCTGGACACAACACAGCCAGGCCCCTGGACACAACACAGCCAGGACCCTGGACACAACACAGCCAGGACCCTGGACACAACACAGCCAGGACCCTGGACACAACACAGCCAGGACCCTGGACACAACACAGCCAGGACCCTGGACACAACACAGCCAGGACCCTGGACACAACACAGCCAGGACCCTGGACACAACACAGCCAGGACCCTGGACACAACACAGCCAGGACCCTGGACACAACACAGCCAGGGCCCTGGACACAACACAGCCAGGGCCCTGGACACAACACAGCCACGACCCTGGACACAACACAGCCAGGACCCTGGACACAACACAGCCAGGACCCTGGACACAACACAGCCAGGACCCTGGGCACAACACAGCCAGGGCCCTGGACACAACACAGCCAGGACCCTGGACACAACACAGCCAGGACCCTGGACACAACACAGCCAGGGCCCTGGACACAACACAGCCAGGACCCTGGACACAACACAGCCAGGACCCTGGACACAACACAGCCAGGACCCTGGACACAACACAGCCAGGACCCTGGACACAACACAGCCAGGGCCCTGGACACAACGCAGCCAGGGCCCTGGACACAACGCAGCCAGGGCCCTGGACACAACGCAGCCAGGACCCTGGACACAACACAGCCAGGACCCTGGACACAACACAGCCAGGACCCTGGACACAACACAGCCAGGACCCTGGACACAACACAGCCAGGACCCTGGACACAACACAGCCAGGACCCTGGACACAACACAGCCAGGACCCTGGACACAACACAGCCAGGACCCTGGACACAACACAGCCAGGACCCTGGACACAACACAGCCAGGACCCTGGACACAACACAGCCAGGGCCCTGGACACAACACAGCCAGGACCCTGGACACAACACAGCCAGGACCCTGGACACAACACAGACAGGGCCCTGGACACAACACAGCCAGGACCCTGGACACAACACAGACAGGGACCTGGACACAACACAGACAGGGACCTGGACACAACACAGCCAGGACCCTGGACACAACACAGCCAGGACCCTGGACACAACACAGCCAGGACCCTGGACACAACACAGCCAGGACCCTGGACACAACACAGCCAGGACCCTGGACACAACACAGCCAGGGCCCTGGACACAACACAGCCAGGGCCCTGGACACAACACAGCCAGGACCCTGGACACAACACAGCCAGGACCATGGACACAACACAGCCAGGACCCTGGACACAACACAGCCAGGACCCTGGACACAACACAACCAGGACCCTGGACACAACACAGCCAGGACCCTGGACACAACACAGCCAGGACCCTGGACACAACACAGCCAGGACCCTGGACACAACACAGCCAGGCCCCTGGACACAACACAGCCAGGGTCCTGGACACAACACAGCCAGGACCCTGGACACAACACAGCCAGGACCCTGGACACAACACAGCCAGGACCCTGGACACAACACAGCCAGGCCCCTGGACACAACACAGCCAGGCCCCTGGACACAACACAGCCAGGACCCTGGACACAACACAGCCAGGACCCTGGATACAACACAGCCAGGACCCTGGACACAACACAGCCAGGGCCCTGGACACAACACAGCCAGGCCCCTGGACACAACACAGCCAGGACCCTGGACACAACACAGCCAGGACCCTGGATACAACACAGCCAGGCCCCTGGACACAACACAGCCAGGCCCCTGGACACAACACAGCCAGGACCCTGGACACAACACTGCCAGGACCCTGGATACAACACAGCCAGGACCCTGGACACAACACAGCCAGGGCCCTGGACACAACACAGCCAGGCCCCTGGACACAACACAGCCAGGACCCTGGACACAACACAGCCAGGACCCTGGATACAACACAGCCAGGACCCTGGACACAACACAGCCAGGACCCTGGACACAACACAGCCAGGACCCTGGATACAACACATCCTGGCCCCTGGACACAACACAGCCAGGACCCTGGACACAACACAGCCAGGACCCTGGATACAACACAGCCAGGACCCTGGACACAACACAGCCTGGGCCCTGGACACAACACAGCCAGGCCCCTGGACACAACACAGCCAGGACCCTGGACACAACACAGCCAGGACCCTGGATACAACACAGCCAGGCCCCTGGACACAACACAGCCAGGCCCCTGGACACAACACAGCCAGGACCCTGGACACGACACAGCCAGGGCCCTGGACACAACACAGCCAGGCCCCTGGACACGACACAGCCAGGACCCTGGACACAACACAGCCAGGACCCTGGACACAACACAGCCAGGACCCTGGACACAACACAGCCAGGGCCCTGGACACAACACAGCCAGGCCCCTGGACACAACACAGCCAGGACCCTGGACACAACACAGCCAGGACCCTGGACACAACACAGCCAGGGCCCTGGACACAACACAGCCAGGCCCCTGGACACAACACAGCCAGGACCCTGGACACAACACAGCCAGGACCCTGGACACAACACAGCCAGGCCCCTGGACACAACACAGCCAGGACCCTGGACACAACACAGCCAGGACCCTGGACACAACACAGCCAGGACCCTGGACACAACACAGCCAGGACCCTGGACACAACACAGCCAGGACCCTGGACACAACACCCGGCAATATTTACACTACATGTTTCCTGAATGGTTGAAGGAGACGGTGGAGGAGGTCGGCTTTAAGGTGATCCCAGGCAGGTGAGGAGACTCCCCCCCCTCACCTCACCTGGTCCAGCCCCCCCTCACCTGGTCCAGCCCCCCCTCACCTGGTCCAGCCCCCCCTCACCTCACCTGGTCCAGCCCCCCCCTCACCTGGTCCAGCCCCCCCCTCACCTGGTCCAGCCCCCCCCTCACCTCACCTGGTCCAGCCCCCCTCACCTGGTCCAGCCCCCCCTCACCTGGTCCAGCCCCCCCCTCACCTGGTCCAGCCCCCCCCTCACCTCACCTGGTCCAGCCCCCCCTCACCTGGTCCAGCCCCCCTCACCTGGTCCAGCCCCCCCCCTCACCTGGTCCAGCCCCCCCCCCACACCTGGTCCAGCCCCCCCTGACCTGGTCCAGCCCCCCCCCCTCACCTGGTCCAGCCCCTCACCTGGTTGATGGGGTTCTGGGAGTTCTTCTACTCCCCAAGCCCGGCCCGAGGCCAGGCTTGACTTGTGAGAGTTTGGTCCACTAGGCTGTTGCTTGGAGCGGCCCGCAGGCCCACCACAGCGCGGTTGGTCCGGCACTCCTTGTAGGAAACAATCTAGTTTCCTTTTGAAGATGTCCACGGTTGTTCCAGCAATATTTCTTATGCTCGCTGGGAGGACGTTGAACAACCGTGGACCTCTGATGTTTATACAGTGTTCTCTGATTGTGCCTATGGCATCTCTGCTCTTTACTGGTTCAATCTTGCATTTTCTTCCATATCGTTCACTCCAGTACATTGTTCCTCTAGGGAATACACTCCTCTCTAGGGAATACATTTAGAGGGCTTTGAGACGATCCCAATAATTTAGGTGTTTTATCTCGTCTATGCGTGCCGTATATGTTCTCTGTATTCCCTCTATTTCAGCAATCTCTCCTGCTCTGAAGGGGGAAGTGAGTACTGAGCAGTACTCAAGACGGGACAACACAAGTGACTTGAAGAGTACAACCATTGTGATGGGATCCCTGGATTTGAAAGTTCTCGTAATCCATCCTATCATTTTTCTGGCTGTCGCAATATTTGCTTGGTTATGCTCCTTAAACGTTAGATCGTCAGACATTATTATTCCCAAATCCTTTACATGCTGTTTTCCTACTATGGGTACATTTGATTGTGTTTTGTACTCTGTATTATGTTTAAGGTTCTCATTTTTACCGTACCTGAGTACCTGGAATTTATCACTGTTAAACATCATGTTATTTTCTGATGCCCAGTCGAAAACTTTATTAATATCAGCTTGAAGTTTTTCAATGTCTTCAGCCGAGGTAATTTTCATACTGATTTTTGTGTCATCTGCAAAGGATGATACGAAGCTGTGACTTGTATTTTTGTCTATATCTGATATGAGAATAAGGAAAAGCAGCGGTGCAAGGACTGTACCCTGAGGTACAGAGCTTTTAACTGTACTTGGACTAGATTTTATATGGTTGACCGTTACTCGCCGAGTCCTGTTTGACAGAAAACTGAGTATCCAGCGTCCTACTTTACCGGTTATTCCCACTGACTTCATTTTGTGTGCTATCACGCCATGGTCACATTTATCGAAAGCCTTTGCGAAGTCCGTGTATATCACATCAACATTCTGATTTTCTTCTAATGCCTCAGTGACTTTGTCGTAGTGCTCAAGTAGCTGTGAGAGGCACGATCTTCCCGCTCGAAATCCATGTTGGCCTGGGTTGTGAAGGTCATTGGTCTCCATAAAATTGGTGACCTGACTCCTAATCACTCTCTCAAATATTTTTATGATGTGCGATGTTAGTGCAACTGGTCTATAATTCTTTGCCAATGCTTTGCTCCCTCCCTTGTGTAGAGGGGCTATGTCTGCTACTTTAAGTGCATCTGGTATCTCCCCCGTGTCCAAGCTCTTCCTCCACACTATACTGAGTGCCTGTGCTACCGGCACTTTGTATTTCTTTATATATATTGAATTCCATGAGTCTGGACCTGGGGCCGAGTGCATGGGCATGTTTTCAATTTCTCTTTCAAAATTTAGTGCGCTCGTGTTTATATCAGTTATATTTACAGGGGTTTGAATATCCCGCATAAAGAAATTGTCTGGATCTTCCACCTTCATGTTGTTTATTGGAGTGCTAAACATGTCCTCATACTGCTTTTTTAGGATTTCACTAATGTCTTTGTCATCCTCCGTGTATGAACCTTCACTTGTACGAATAGGTCCAATACTGGCAGTGGTTTTTGCTTTTGATTTCGCATATGAGAAGAAATATTTTGGATTTGTCTTTATTTCCTGAATTGCTTTCTGTTCTAACTGCCTTTCTTCAGTTTCATATGAGTGTTTCAATTTCCGCTCGATTTCTTCAATCTCCCTATTTAAATTATTCCTTCTTTGACGGGAAATTCGTGTCTTCATAAGCAGTTCCGTTATTTTTTTCCTGCGTTTATAGTGTCGTCTGCGTTCTCTTTCTACGTTAGATCTCTTTCTGGCTTTCCTCAAAGGAACATGTTTCAGACAGACTTGATACGCTTCCGAAGTCAGTTTTTCTATTCCTTCTGTAGGACTTGTATTATTTAGAACAGTTCCCCATGGAATGTTTGTAAGTTCCCTGTTTATTATCTCCCAGTCTATCCTTTTATTATTAAAATTGTATTTACTGAATAGCCCCTCTCGCTTTATCAACGTTTTAGGTCTATTCTGAGTATTGATGGTCGTTTGCACTTCAATGAGCTTGTGATCTGAGTATGTGGTATCTGATATCGTAATGTCTCTGATAATGTCTTCATTGTTCGTAAAGACCAGATCTAGAATATTTTCATTTCTCGTTGGCTCCGATATCTGCTGATTGAGTGAAAATTTGTCACAGAATCTAAGTAGTTCTCTAATCTGTGGTTGGTTAGGTCCTGATAGATTTTCTAGTATAATATTATTGTTTGCTATTTTCCACCTGAGACTAGGCAAGTTGAAGTCACCTAGGAAGATAATATCAGGTATCGGGTTCTCCAAATTATCAAGGCTATTCTCTATTTTGCTTATCTGTTCTGTGAATTCCTCAGCCGTTGCATCTGGCGGTTTGTATATTAGTATAATTACTAAATTTATTTTCTCTATTTTTAATCCCAGTACCTCTACCACCTCATTTGTAACGTTTAGGAGCTCCGAGCATACAAGGTCTTCCCTAATATACAGACCCACTCCTCCATGTGACCTAATTTTCCTATCACACCTGTATAGGTTATATCCTGGAATCCAGATCTCACTGTCCAACAATTCCCCTGCATGGGTTTCTGTGAAAGCTCCAAATACTGCATTTGACTCCGTGAGGAGGCCATTTATGAACTGTACTTTGTTGTTTGTTCTTGTTTTTAGTCCTTGTATGTTGGCAAAGATGAATGAGGTTACTCTATTAGTGATAGTTTGAATGAGAGACGTTTTCGGCAAGCCCATTATTCGTGGACATAATGAGTTTGTTCTGACCAGTACTGATTGTTGTAGGGCAGTTGTCTGTCGTAGTTGTGGTCCAGGTTGATGTCACCAGTTTCCAGTTACCCGATTTATAACCACTGATGCCGCCTCTTGCCACTATTCTATATTTCTAGTGTTCTATATTTATAATATTCACTTCCAACTTATATGTTGTTGTGATACCCGTTCCACATCACTGTTCCACGAATCACCGTTCACTATTTTTTTTTCCTAATACACGCATGTACACAAAGCCTCGTTCACTGGCTCACACGCGGTCTAACGTTTATTCTCTATTTAACACAAAGTTCTATTGTTAACGACTATTTTCAATTTTCCAGCGGGTCACTATGCACTTTGTTATGTCTGTAATCAGTAATCCACGGCAGTAGTCCTAAGAATCCCGGTTAATGTCACGATTTTAACGAAGCGCGCACGGCACGTCTGCCCCCTCCCTCGACCGACCAACAAGACCATGAGGTCCTCATTTTTGCCGTACCTGAGTACCTGATGTTTAACAGTGATAAATGCCATGTTGTTTTCTGCTGCCCAGTTGAAAACTTTATTGACATCTGCTTGTAGTTTTTATATATCTGGGGGACCTGCTCCAGCCCCTCACACCCAGCCCCTCTGACCTGACACACACACACACACACACACACAAACGAGAACACAAAGGAGAGGATCCTATCAAGGAAGAGCTCCCTGAAAAACGTGGGAAAATTAAAAAATGTATTCCTCCAACGAGACATGACAAGGGAGGAGAGAGCCGTGGCGGCAGAAGCAAGGAAGAGGCGCAGGGCGAGAGGGGAAAACCAGGAAGTCACAGCTCCCAACACAACACCCCCAGAGGCGAGGGGGGAACCCACAACCAGCTACCCAGTAACACCAGAAGGGAGGACAACCCCACCTCCCTCCTCTGCATAGAAAACCCCCCTACCCCAAACCCTCCCTGCCCCCACTCAAAAGTTCAGACAAATCTCCCTCCCCCCACACCCAATCCCCACCCTTCTACCCCTCCCCTCCTCCCGAGTCCTCCCTCCCCCCCTTTCCTTCCCGTCCTCCCTCCCCTTTCACCCCATACCCTCCCTGTCCCTCCCCCTTCACTGGATCCCCCGCCCCTCATTCCAGTATCCTCTGAGATCCTGTTACCCACCTCACAGGTCCTCACACCCATGGAACAGCCTCCCCCACCAGCAGAACACTCACCAAGGAGGCGATTTGAGAAGGGACAGAAGAAAGTGAGCCTCAAAGCGATGTACACTAACATAGATGGAATTACAAATAAAGCAAATGAGCTTGGAGAACTGGTACTAGAGGAAAACCCAGACATAATAGCCCTCACAGAAACAAAGATCACGAAAACAATAACAAATGCAGTGTTTCCACAGGACTATTATGTTATGCGGAAAGAGAGGGAAGGAAGAGGTGGGGGTGGTGTAGCTCTGCTGGTAAGAAAAGGCTGGGATTTTGAGGAGATGGATATTCAGGGCTGTGAAGGTTTCAGTGACTACATAGCAGGTACTGTAACAAATGGAGGGAAAAAAATTATAGTCGCAGTCATATATAATCCACCACCAAATGACAGAAGACCTAGACAGGAATATGATAGAAACAACATGGCCACCATTAACATAATAGAAAGAGCAGCTTCTGTTGCTAGCAGGAATGGATCTGGACTACTAATTATGGGAGACTTCAACCATGGGAAGATAGATTGGAAGAACAGAGACCCGAATGGAGGACCAGAAACATGGAGAGCTAAGCTGCTGGACGTGGCAACAAGAAACTTTCTAAGCCAGCATACCAAAGAGCCAACAAGAATGAGAGGAGAAGATGAACCAGCAATGCTTGATTTGATATTTACCCTAAATGAATGGGATATAAGGGAAGTTAAGATGGAAGCGCCCTTGGGAATGAGTGACCACAGTGTATTGAACTTTGAGTACCTGGTAGAGCTAGGACTTATCTCCCCCCAAAAAGAACTAGGAATCAAAAGGCTGGCATACCGAAAGGGGAATTATGAACAGATGAGAAGTTTCCTAAGTGAAATACCTTGGGACACAGACCTCAGAGACAAGTCTGTACAGGGTATGATGGACTATGTTACCCAAAAGTGTCAGGAGGCAGTAAACAGGTTCATCCCGGCCCAAAGGGAAAAATCCGAGAAGCAACAAAAGAATCCATGGTATAATAGGGCATGTATGGAAGCGAAGAAACTGAACAAGAAGGCGTGGAGGAACTTCCGGAATAACAGAACACCAGAAAGCAGGGAGAGATACCAGAGAACCAGGAATGAGTACGTCAGGGTGAGAAGAGAAGCAGAGAAAATTTTTGAAAATGATATAGCAAACAAAGCCAAGACCGAACCAAAGCTACTCCACAGTCACATCAGAAGGAAAACAACAGTGAAAGAACAGGTATTGAAACTTAGAACAGGCGAGGACAGGTATACAGAGAATGACAGAGAGGTGTGTGAGGAACTCAACAAGAGGTTCCAGGAGGTCTTCACAATAGAACAGGGTGAGGTCACTGTGCTAGGAGAAAGGGAGGTAAACCAGGCGGCCTTGGAGGAGTTCGAAATTACGAGAGAGGAGGTCAAGAGACACCTGCTGGATCTGGATGTTAGAAAGGCGGTTGGTCCAGATGGGATCTCACCATGGGTACTGAAAGAGTGTGCAGAGGCACTTTGCTTGCCACTCTCCATAGTGTATAGTAAATCACTAGAGACGGGAGACCTACCAGAAATATGGAAGACGGCGAATGTGGTCCCAATATACAAAAAGGGCGACAGACAAGAGGCACTGAACTACAGGCCAGTGTCCTTGACTTGTATACCATGCAAGGTGATGGAGAAGATCGTGAGAAAAAACCTGGTAACACATCTGGAGAGAAGGGACTTCGTGACAAATCGCCAACATGGATTCAGGGAGGGTAAATCTTGCCTTACAGGCTTGATAGAATTCTACGATCAGGTGACACAGATTAAGCAAGAAAGAGAGGGCTGGGCGGACTGCATTTTCTTGGATTGTCGGAAAGCCTTTGACACAGTACCGCATAAGAGGCTGGTACATAAGCTGGAGAGACAGGCAGGTGTAGCTGGTAAGGTGCTCCAGTGGATAAGGGAGTATCTAAGCAATAGGAAGCAGAGAGTTACGGTGAGGGGTGAGACCTCCGATTGGCGTGAAGTCACCAGTGGAGTCCCACAGGGCTCTGTACTCGGTCCTATCTTGTTTCTGATATATGTAAATGATCTCCCGGAGGGTATCGATTCATTTCTCTCAATGTTTGCGGACGATGCTAAAATTATGAGAAGGATTAAAACAGAAGAGGACTGTTTGAGGCTTCAAGAAGACCTAGACAAGCTGAAGGAATGGTCGAACAAATGGTTGTTAGAGTTTAACCCAACCAAATGTAATGTAATGAAGATAGGTGTAGGGAGCAGGAGGCCAGATACAAGGTATCATCTGGGAGAGGAAATTCTTCAGGAGTCAGAGAAGGAAAAAGACTTGGGGGTTGATATCACGCCAGACCTGTCTCCTGCAGCACATATCAAGCGGATAACATCAGCGGCATATGCCAGGCTGGCCAACATACGAACGGCATTCAGAAACTTGTGTAAAGAATCATTCAGAACTTTGTATACCACATATGTCAGGCCAATCCTGGAGTATGCAGCCCCAGCATGGAGTCCATATCTAGTCAAGGATAAGACTAAACTGGAAAAGGTTCAAAGGTTTGCCACCAGACTAGTACCCGAGCTGAGAGGTATGAGCTACGAGGAGAGACTACGGGAATTAAACCTCACTTCGCTGGAAGACAGAAGAGTTAGGGGGGACATGATCACCACATTCAAGATTCTGAAGGGGATTGATAGGGTAGATAAAGACAGTCTATTTAACACAAGGGGAACACGCACAAGGGGACACAGGTGGAAACTGAGTGCCCAAATGAGCCACAGAGATATTAGAAAGAACTTTTTTAGTGTCAGAGTGGTTGACAAATGGAATGCATTAGGGGGTGATGTGGTGGAGGCTGACTCCATACACAGTTTCAAGTGTAGATATGACAGAGCCCGATAGGCTCAGGAATCTGTACACCTGTTGATTGACGGTTGAGAGGCGGGACCAAAGAGCCAGAGCTCAACCCCCGCAAACACAACTAAGTGAGTACAACTAGGTGAGTACACACACACACACACACACACACACACACACACACACACACACACACACACACACACACACACACACCAGTGAAGAAGCCCCCGGCCACCAGCCCCTCTGACCTAACACACACACACACACACCAACACACACACACACACACACACACACACACACTAGACTAGTCCCAGAACTAAGAGGCATGAGTTATGAGGAAAGGCTGCGGGAAATGCACCTCACGACACTGGAAGACAGAAGAGTAAGGGGGGACATGATCACAACCTACAAAATCCTCAGGGGAATCGACCGGGTAAACAAGGATGAACTTTTCAACACTGGTGGGACGCGAACAAGGGGACACAGGTGGAAGCTGAGTACCCAAATGAGCCACAGAGACGTTAGAAAGAACTTTTTCAGTGTCAGAGTAGTTAGCAAATGGAATGCATTAGGAAGTGATGTGGTGGAGGCTGACTCCATGCACAGTTTCAAATGTAGATATGATAGAGCCCAATAGGCTCAGGAATCTGTACACCAGTTGATTGACGGTTGAGAGGCGGGACCAAAGAGCCAGAGCTCAACCCCCGCAAGCACAATTAGGTGAGTACAATTAGGTGAGTACACACACACACACACACACACACACACACACACACACACACACCAGTGAAGAAGCACCCGGCCACCAGCCTCTCTGACCTAACACACACACACACACCAACACACACACACACACACACACACACACACACACACACACACACACACACACACACACACACACACACACACACACACACACACACAGGAGTGATGGAGGTGGCCATGAAAGCAGCCACCTCGCAGGAGGCGGCACGCTCCACTAGCCAACTGCTGGAAAGGAACAGATCAGTGGTTGCTGTGGGTATTAAGGAGCAGGAAGGATCTAATAGGACAGAGTGGAGTGACAAGGACAAAGCAGCAGTGAATGAAGTACTAAAGGCACTAGACATGGAAGGGGCTGAGCATAGCATTGAGAAGGTTTTCAGGCTAGGCCGGTACAACAAAGACCGAGACCGAATGATAAAGATAGTGTTTGCAAACGAGAACACAAAGGAGAAGATCCTATCAAGGAAGAGCTCCCTGAAAAACGTGGGAAAACTAAAAAATGTATTCCTCCAGAGAGACATGACAAGGGAGGAGAGAGCCGTGGCGGCAGAAGCAAGGAAGAGGCGCAGGGCGAGAGGGGAAAACCAGGAAGTCACAGCTCCCAACCCAACACCCCCAGAGGCGAGGGGGGAACCCACAACCAGCTACCCAGTAACACCAGAAGGGAGGACAACCCCGCCTCCCTCCACTGCATAGAAAACCCCCCTACCCCAAACCCTCCCTGCCCCCACTCAAATGTTCAGCAAAATCTCCCTCCCCCCACACCCAATCCCCACCCTTCTACCCCTCCCCTCCTCCCGAGTCCTCCCTCCCCCCCTTTCCTTCCCGTCCTCCCTCCCCTTTCACCCCATACCCTCCCTGTCCCTCCCCCTTCACTGGATCCCCCGCCCCTCATCCCAGTATCCTCTGAGACCCTGTTATCCACCTCACAGGTCCTCACACCCATGGAACAGCCTCCCCCACCAGCAGAACACTCACCAAGGAGGCGATTTGAGAAGGGACAGAAGAAAGTGAGCCTCAAAGCGATGTACACAAACATAGATGGAATTACAAATAAAGCAAATGAGCTTGGAGAACTGGTACTAGAGGAAAACCCAGACATAATAGCCCTCACAGAAACAAAGCTCACGAAAACGATAACAAATGCAGTGTTCCCACAGGACTATTATGTTATGAGGAAAGAGAGGGAAGGAAGAGGTGGGGGTGGTGTAGCTCTGCTGGTAAGACAAGGCTGGGATTTTGAGGAGATGGATATTCAGGACTGCGAAGGTTTCAGTGACTACATAGCAGGTACTGTAACAAATGGAGGGAAACAAATTATAGTCGCAGTCATATATAATCCACCACCAAATGACAGACGACCTAGACAGGAATATGATAGAAACAACATGGCCACCATTAACATAATAGAAAGAGCAGCTTCTGTTGCTAGCAGGAATGGATCTGGACTACTAATTATGGGAGACTTCAACCATGGGAAGATAGATTGGAAGAACAGAGACCCGCATGGAGGACCAGAAACATGGAGAGCTAAGCTGCTGGACGCGGCAACAAGAAACTTTCTAAGCCAGCACACCAAAGAACCAACAAGAATGAGAGGAGAAGATGAACCAGCAATGCTTGATTTGATATTTACCCTAAATGAATGGGATATAAGGGAAGTTAGGATGGAAGCGCCCTTGGGAATGAGTGACCACAGTGTATTGAACTTTGAGTACCTGGTAGAGCTAGGACTTATCTCCCCCCAAAAAGAACTAGGAATCAAAAGGCTGGCATACCGAAAGGGGAATTATGAACAGATGAGAAGTTTCCTAAGTGAAATACCTTGGGA
This sequence comes from Procambarus clarkii, assembly GCF_040958095.1. Taxonomy (NCBI): domain Eukaryota; kingdom Metazoa; phylum Arthropoda; class Malacostraca; order Decapoda; family Cambaridae; genus Procambarus; species Procambarus clarkii. The sequence goes on along the minus strand of NC_091228.1, from coordinate 22,198,229 downwards.
CACAGACCTCAGAGACAAGTCTGTACAGGGTATGATGGACTATGTTACCGAAAAGTGTCAGGAGGCAGTAAACAGGTTCATCCCGGCCCAAAGGGAAAAATCCGAGAAGCAACAGAAGAATCCATGGTATAATAGGGCATGTATGGAAGCGAAGAAACTGAACAAAAAGGCGTGGAGGAACTTCCGGAATAACAGAACACCAGAAAGCAGAGAGAGATACCAGAGAACCAAGAATGAGTACGTCAGGGTGAGAAGAGAAGCAGAGAAAAATTTTGAAAATGATATAGCAAACAAAGCCAAGACCGAACCAAAGCTACTCCACAGTCACATCAGAAGGAAAACAACAGTGAAAGAACAGGTATTGAAACTTAGAACAGGCGAGGACAGGTATACAGAGAATGACAGAGAGGTGTGTGAGGAACTCAACAAGAGGTTCCAGGAGGTCTTCACAATAGAACAGGGTGAGGTCACTGTGCTAGGAGAAAGGGAGGTAAACCAGGCGGCCTTGGAGGAGTTCGAAATTACGAGAGAGGAGGTCAAGAGACACCTGCTGGATCTGGATGTTAGAAAGGCTGTTGGTCCAGATGGGATCTCACCATGGGTACTGAAAGAGTGTGCAGAGGCACTTTGCCTGCCACTCTCCATAGTGTATAGTAAGTCACTAGAGACGGGAGACCTACCAGAAATATGGAAGACGGCGAATGTGGTCCCAATATACAAAAAGGGCGACAGACAAGAGGCACTGAACTACAGGCCAGTGTCCTTGACTTGTATACCATGCAAGGTGATGGAGAAGATCGTGAGAAAAAACCTGGTAACACATCTGGAGAGAAGGGACTTCGTGACAAATCGCCAACATGGATTCAGGGAGGGTAAATCTTGCCTTACAGGCTTGATAGAATTCTACGATCAGGTGACACAGATTAAGCAAGAAAGAGAGGGCTGGGCGGACTGCATTTTCTTGGATTGTCGGAAAGCCTTTGACACAGTACCGCATAAGAGGCTGGTACATAAGCTGGAGAGACAGGCAGGTGTAGCTGGTAAGGTGCTCCAGTGGATAAGGGAGTATCTAAGCAATAGGAAGCAGAGAGTTACGGTGAGGGGTGAGACCTCTGATTGGCGTGAAGTCACCAGTGGAGTCCCACAGGGCTCTGTACTCGGTCCTATCTTGTTTCTGATATATGTAAATGATCTCCCGGAGGGTATCGATTCATTTCTCTCAATGTTTGCGGACGATGCTAAAATTATGAGAAGGATTAAAACAGAAGAGGACTGTTTGAGGCTTCAAGAAGACCTAGACAAGCTGAAGGAATGGTCGAACAAATGGTTGTTAGAGTTTAACCCAACCAAATGTAATGTAATGAAGATAGGTGTAGGGAGCAGGAGGCCAGATACAAGGTATCATCTGGGAGAGGAAATTCTTCAGGAGTCAGAGAAGGAAAAAGACTTGGGGGTTGATATCACGCCAGACCTGTCTCCTGCAGCACATATCAAGCGGATAACATCAGCGGCATATGCCAGGCTGGCCAACATACGAACGGCATTCAGAAACTTGTGTAAAGAATCATTCAGAACTTTGTATACCACATATGTCAGGCCAATCCTGGAGTATGCAGCCCCAGCATGGAGTCCATATCTAGTCAAGGATAAGACTAAACTGGAAAAGGTTCAAAGGTTTGCCACCAGACTAGTACCCGAGCTGAGAGGTATGAGCTACGAGGAGAGACTACGGGAATTAAACCTCACTTCGCTGGAAGACAGAAGAGTTAGGGGGGACATGATCACCACATTCAAGATTCTGAAGGGGATTGATAGGGTAGATAAAGACAGTCTATTTAACACAAGGGGAACACGCACAAGGGGACACAGGTGGAAACTGAGTGCCCAAATGAGCCACAGAGATATTAGAAAGAACTTTTTTAGTGTCAGAGTGGTTGACAAATGGAATGCATTAGGAAGTGATGTGGTGGAGGCTGACTCCATACACAGTTTCAAGTGTAGATATGACAGAGCCCGATAGGCTCATGAATCTGTACACCTGTTGATTGACGGTTGAGAGGCGGGACCAAAGAGCCAGAGCTCAACCCCCGCAAACACAACTAGGTGAGTACAACTAGGTGAGTACACACACACACACACACACCAGTGAAGAAGCACCCGGCCACCAGCCCCTCTGACCTAACACACACACACACCCGGCCACCAGCCCCTCAACATTAACTCACCAAACTGGACAAACCAGAGATTAAATCCTGTCTCATAAAATGATCAGGGACTCGTCACGTTAAACTTCCACCACCAGAGACCACCAGTTACCCTGTCACCTGTCCACCCACCTGTCCCTCTACCTGTCCCTCTACCTGTCCACCCACCTGTCCCTCTACCTGTCCACCCACCTGTCCCTCTACCTGTCCACCCACCTGTCCCTCTACCCGTCCACCCACCTGTCCCTCTACCCGTCCACCCACCTGTCCCTCTACCCGTCCACCCACCTGTCAGTGGACGGGGCTGGACACGACACGTGGTAGCTACAGAGTAGCGAGTATTGACCACTGAGCCACACAGGGTGATGAAGGGCTGTCAAACACCTCAGTGTGCACTCTATAGTGACCCTTGGCGGCAGTGTACACTCTATAGTGACCCTTGGGGGCAGTGTACACTCTATAGTGACCCTTGGGCACAGCATACACTCTATAGTGACCCTTGGGGGCAGTGTACACTCTATAGTGACCCTTGGGGGCAGTGTACACTCTATAGTGACCCTTGGGCACAGCATACACTCTATAGTGACCCTTGGGGGCAGTGTACACTCTATAGTAACCCTTGGGCACAGCGTACACTCTATAGTGACACTTGGGCACAGCATACACTCTATAGTGACACTTGGGCACAGTGTACACTCTATAGTGACACTTGGGCACAGCATACACTCTATAGTGACACTTGGGCACAGTGTACACTCTATAGTGACCCTTGGGCACAGCATACACTCTATAGTGACACTTGGGCACAGCATACACTCTATAGTGACACTTGGGCACAGCATACACTCTATAGTGACACTTGGGCACAGCATACACTCTATAGTGACACTTGGGCACAGCATACACTCTATAGTGACACTTGGGCACAGCATACACTCTATAGTGACACTTGGGCACAGTGTACACTCTATAGTGACACTTGGGCACAGCATACACTCTATAGTGACACTTGGGCACAGCATACACTCTATAGTGACACTTGGGCACAGCATACACTCTATAGTGACACTTGGGCACAGTATACACTCTATAGTGACACTTGGGCACAGCGTACACTCTATAGTGACACTTGGGCACAGTATACACTCTATAGTGACCCTTGGGCACAGAATACACTCTATAGTGACACTTGGGCACAGCATACACTCTATAGTGACACTTGGGCACAGCATACACTCTATAGTGACACTTGGGCACAGCATACACTCTATAGTGACACTTGGGCACAGCATACACTCTATAGTGACACTTGGGGGCAGCATACACTCTATAGTGACACTTGGGGGCAGCATACACTCTATAGTGACACTTGGGGGCAGCGTGCCTGAAGTGTAGCACACTCTACAGTGTGTGCTCAAGAAAATAATGTTTCATCTTTCACGCGGTTGACACATGGAGTCCTGGACACTATCACGAATATTTCATTAAGATAAGTTCCAGCTCATGCGCTATGGAAAAAATGAAAATATTAAACGGAAACCACGTACAAAACTCAGGCAAATCATAACAGAACGAAAAGGCAATGTAAAGGATCTGGGTGTACTCATGTCGGAAGACCTTACCTTTAAAGAACACAATAAAGTAGCCGTCACAACTGCAAGAAAAATGACAGGTTGGATAACAAGAACTTTTCACACTAGAGATGCTATACCGATGATGATACTTTTCGAAACGCTTGTGCTCTCTAGAGTGGAGTACTGCTGCACAATGACAGCCCCTTTCAAAGCTGGAGAAATTGCTGACCTGGAGAGCGTGCAGAGATCCTTTACTGCTAGAATCCACTCAGTAAAACATCTAAACTATTGGGACCGACTAAAGAGCCTAAATCTGTACTCCCTTGAGGGCAGGCGGGAGAGATACATAATAATTTACACGTGGAAAATATTAGAGGGGCTGGTCCCAAACCTGCACACAGAAATAACACCACATGAGACTAGAAGGCATGGCAGGATGTGCAGAATACCCCCGTTGAAAAGCAGAGGTGCAACAGGTACTCTGAGAGAGAACTCTATCAACATCAGAGGTCCGAGACTGTTTAACACACTTCCACTACACATAAGGGACATAACTGGCCGACCCCTCACAGTTTTCAAGAGAGAACTATCAACATCAGAGGCCCGAGACTATTTAACACGCTTCCACTACACATAAGGGACATAACTGGCCGACCCATCACAGTGTTCAAGAGAGAACTATCAACATCAGAGGCCCGAGACTGTTCAACACGCTTCCACTACACATAAGGGACATAACTGGCCGACCCCTCACAGTGTTCAAGAGAGAACTATCAACATCAGAGGCCCGAGACTGTTCAACACGCTTCCACTACACATAAGGGACATAACTGGCTGACCCCTCACAGTGTTCAAGAGAGAACTTGATAAACACCTCTAAAGGATGCCTGATCAACCAGGCTGTGATTCATACGTCAGGCTGCGAGCAGCCGCGTCCAAGAGATATCTCTGAACTTTTTTCCAGCTTCGTCTTGTGCTTAACAAGTTACGGACTGCATGCTGGGGTTGCATACTCCAGGATTGGTCTTACATACGTGGTATACAAGGTTCTGAAAGATTCCTTACACAGGTTCCTGAAGGCAGTCCTGATATTAGGACTGCCTTCCTATCCTTGGCTATGTGAATATGTTCATTTGATATATCAGGCTATTGTGACTGCTGTGTGTACTGACGTGATATCAACTCCTAGATCTTTCTCTCTGTCCGTTTCGTGAAGGACTTCATCTGCCATTATGTATCCTGTGTGTGGCCTCACTGGACAGTGCCGAGGGTGGTTGTAGTTCGAGGCACGAGCACCACGGGGCGTGACTGGCATGACAGTCTGGCTTACACAGCCGGCTGGCATGACAGTCTGGCTTACACAGCCAGCTGGCATGACAGTCTGGCTTACACAGACGGCTGGCATGACAGTCTGGCTTACACAGCCGGCTGGCATGACAGTCTGGCTTACACAGCCGGCTGGCATGACAGTCTGGCTTACACAGCCGGCTGGCATGACAGTCTGGCTTACACAGCCGGCTGGCATGACAGTCTGGCTTACACAGCCGGCTGGCATGACAGTCTGGCTTACACAGCCGGCTGGCATGACAGTCTGGCTTACACAGCTGGCATGACAGTCTGGCTTACACAGCCGGCTGGCATGACAGTCTGGCTTACACAGCCGGCTGGCATGACAGTCTGGCTTACACAGCCAGCTGGTATGACAGTCTGGCTTACACAGCCGGCTGGCATGACAGTCTGGCTTACACAGCCAGCTGGCATGACAGTCTGGCTTACACAGCCGGCTGGCATGACAGTCTGGCTTACACAGCCGGCTGGTATGACAGTCTGGCTTACACAGCCGGCTGGCATGACAGTCTGGCTTACACAGCCAGCTGGCATGACAGTCTGGCTTACACAGCCAGCTGGCATGACAGTCTGGCTTACACAGCCAGCTAGCATGACAGTCTGGCTTACACAGCCGGCTGGCATGACAGTCTGGCTTACACAGCCGGCTGGCATGACAGTCTGGCTTACACAGCCGGCTGGCATGACAGTCTGGCTTACACAGCCGGCTGGCATGACAGTCTGGCTTACACAGCCGGCTGGCATGACAGTCTGGCTTACACAGCCGGCTGGCATGACAGTCTGGCTTACACAGCCGGCTGGCATGACAGTCTGGCTTACACAGCCGGCTGGCATGACAGTCTGGCTTACACAGCCGGCTGGCATGACAGTCTGGCTTACACAGCCGGCTGGCATGACAGTCTGGCTTACACAGCCGGCTGGCATGACAGTCTGGCTTACACAGACGGCTGGCATGACACTCTGGCTTACACAGACGGCTGGCATGACAGTCTGGCTTACACAGCCGGCTGGCATGACAGTCTGGCTTACACAGCCGGCTGGCATGACAGTCTGGCTTACACAGCCGGCTGGCATGACAGTCTGGCTTACACAGCCGGCTGGCATGACAGTCTGGCTTACACAGCCGGCTGGCATGACAGTCTGGCTTACACAGCCGGCTGGCATGACAGTCTGGCTTACACAGCCGGCTGGCATGACAGTCTGGCTTACACAGCCGGCTGGCATGACAGTCTGGCTTACACCGCCGGCTGGCATGACAGTCTGGCTTACACCGCCGGCTGGCATGACAGTCTGGCTTACACAGCCGGCTGGCATGACAGTCTGGCTTACACAGACGGCTGGCATGACAGTCTGGCTTACACAGCCGGCTGGCATGACAGTCTGGCTTACACAGCCGGCTGGCATGACAGTCTGGCTTACACAGCCGGCTGGCATGACAGTCTGGCTTACACAGCCGGCTGGCATGACAGTCTGGCTTACACAGCCGGCTGGCATGACAGTCTGGCTTACACAGCCGGCTGGCATGACAGTCTGGCTTACACAGACGGCTGGCATGACAGTCTGGCTTACACAGCCGGCTGGCATGACAGTCTGGCTTACACAGCCGGCTGGCATGACAGTCTGGCTTACACAGCCGGCTGGCATGACAGTCTAGCTTACACAGCCGGCTGGCATGACAGTCTGGCTTACACAGCCGGCTGGCATGACAGTCTGGCTTACACAGCCGGCTGGCATGACAGTCTGGCTTACACAGCCGGCTGGCATGACAGTCTGGCTTACACAGCCGGCTGGCATGACAGTCTGGCTTACACAGCCGGCTGGCATGACAGTCTGGCTTACACAGCCGGCTGGTATGACAGTCTGGCTTACACAGCCGGCTGGCATGACAGTCTGGCTTACACAGCCGGCTGGCATGACAGTCTGGCTTACACAGCCGGCTGGCATGACAGTCTGGCTTACACAGCCGGCTGGCATGACAGTCTGGCTTACACAGCCGGCTGGCATGACAGTCTGGCTTACACAGACGGCTGGCATGACAGTCTGGCTTACACAGCCGGCTGGCATGACAGTCTGGCTTACACAGCCGGCTGGCATGACAATCTGGCTTACACAGCCGGCTGGCATGACAGTCTAGCTTACACAGCCGGCTAGCATGACAGTCTGGCTTACACAGACAGCTGGCATGACA
>NC_091228.1:22180916-22185916 GCF_040958095.1 Procambarus clarkii | reverse complement strand
ACAGTAACCCTCCTGCCTGCCTATCCCCACACAGTAACCCTCCTGCCTACCTATCCCCACACAGTAACCCTCCTGCCTGCCTATCCCCACACAGTAACCCTCCTGCCTGCCTATCCCCACACAGTAACCCTCCTGCCTGCCTATCCCCACACAGTAACCCTCCTGCCTGCCTATCCACACACAGTAACCCTCCTGCCTGCCTATCCACACACAGTAACCCTCCTGCCTGCCTATCCACACACAGTAACCCTCCTGCCTGCCTATCCACACACACAGTAACCCTCCTGCCTGCCTATCCACACACACAGTAACCCTCCTGCCTGCCTATCCACACACAGTAACCCTCCTGCCTGCCTATCCACACACACAGTAACCCTCCTGCCTGCCTATCCACACACAGTAACCCTCCTGCCTGCCTATCCCCACACAGTAACCCTCCTGCCTGCCTATCCACACACACAGTAACCCTCCTGCCTGCCTATCCACACACAGTAACCCTCCTGCCTGCCTATCCACACACACAGTAACCCTCCTGCCTGCCTATCCCCACACAGTAACTCTCCTGCCTGCCTATCCACACACAGTAACCCTCCTGCCTGCCTATCCACACACAGTAACCCTCCTGCCTGCCTATCCACACACACAGTAACCCTCCTGCCTGCCTATCCACACACAGTAACTCTCCTGCCTGCCTATCCACACACAGTAACCCTCCTGCCTGCCTATCCACACACAGTAACCCTCCTGCCTGCCTATCCACACACACAGTAACCCTCCTGCCTGCCTATCCACACACAGTAACCCTCCTGCCTGCCTATCCACACACAGTAACCCTCCTGCCTGCCTATCCACACACAGTAACCCTCCTGCCTGCCTATCCACACACAGTAACCCTCCTGCCTGCCTATCCACACACACAGTAACCCTCCTGCCTGCCTATCCACACACACAGTAACCCTCCTGCCTGCCTATCCACACACAGTAACCCTCCTGCCTGCCTATCCACACACACAGTAACCCTCCTGCCTGCCTATCCACACACAGTAACCCTCCTGCCTGCCTATCCCCACACAGTAACCCTCCTGCCTGCCTATCCACACACACAGTAACCCTCCTGCCTGCCTATCCACACACAGTAACCCTCCTGCCTGCCTATCCACACACACAGTAACCCTCCTGCCTGCCTATCCCCACACAGTAACTCTCCTGCCTGCCTATCCACACACAGTAACCCTCCTGCCTGCCTATCCACACACAGTAACCCTCCTGCCTGCCTATCCACACACACAGTAACCCTCCTGCCTGCCTATCCACACACAGTAACTCTCCTGCCTGCCTATCCACACACAGTAACCCTCCTGCCTGCCTATCCACACACAGTAACCCTCCTGCCTGCCTATCCACACACACAGTAACCCTCCTGCCTGCCTATCCACACACAGTAACCCTCCTGCCTGCCTATCCACACACACAGTAACCCTCCTGCCTGCCTATCCACACACAGTAACCCTCCTGCCTGCCTATCCACACACAGTAACCCTCCTGCCTGCCTATCCACACACAGTAACCCTCCTGCCTGCCTATCCACACACACAGTAACCCTCCTGCCTGCCTATCCACACACAGTAACCCTCCTGCCTGCCTATCCACACACACAGTAACCCTCCTGCCTGCCTATCCACACACAGTAACCCTCCTACCTGCCTATCCACACACAGTAACCCTCCTGCCTGCCTTTCCACACACAGTAACCCTCCTGCCTGCCTATCCACACACAGTAACCCTCCTGCCTGCCTATCCACACACACAGTAACCCTCCTGCCTGCCTATCCACACACAGTAACCCTCCTGCCTGCCTATCCTCACACAGTAACCCTCCTGCCTGCCTATCCACACACACAGTAACCCTCCTGCCTGCCTATCCACACACAGTAACCCTCCTGCCTGCCTATCCACACACAGTAACCCTCCTGCCTGCCTATCCACACACAGTAACACTCCTGCCTGCCTATCCACACACAGTAACCCTCTTGCCTGCCTATCCACACACAGTAACCCTCCTGCCTGCCTATCCACACACACAGTAACCCTCCTGCCTGCCTATCCACACACAGTAACCCTCCTGCCTGCCTATCCACACACACAGTAACCCTCCTGCCTGCCTATCCACACACAGTAACCCTCCTGCCTGCCTATCCACACACAGTAACCCTCCTGCCTGCCTATCCACACACAGTAACCCTCCTGCCTGCCTATCCACACACAGTAACCCTCCTGCCTGCCTATCCACACACAGTAACCCTCCTGCCTGCCTATCCACACACAGTAACCCTCCTGCCTGCCTATCCACACACAGTAACCCTCTTGCCTGCCTATCCACACACAGTAACCCTCCTGCCTGCCTATCCACACAGAGTACAGTCCTACATGTCGATGTTTGCGGATGACGCAAAGTTGATGAGAAGAGTTGTGACAGATGAGGATTGCAGGATCCTCCAAGAGGACCTGAACAAGTTGCAGAGATGGTCAGAGAAATGGCTACTAGAATTCAACACGAGCAAATGTAAAGTTATGGAAATGGGACTAGGAGATAGGAGACCAAAGGGACAGTACACAATGAAGGGGAACAGCCTACCTGTAACGACTCGTGAAAGAGACCTGGGGGTGGACGTAACACCTAATCTATCTCCTGAGGCACATATAAATAGGATAACGACAGCAGCGTACTCTACACTGGCAAAAGTTAGAACATCAGTCAGAAACCTAAGTATGGAGGCATTTAGGGCGCTTTACACTGCCTACGTGAGGCCAGTCTTAGAGTATGCCGCCTCATCTTGGAGTCCCCATCTGAAGAAGCATATAATGAAACTGGAAAAGGTTCAGAGGTTTGCAACGAGACTCGTCCCAGAGCTACGAGGGATGGGGTATGAGGAGCGCCTGAGGGAACTGTGCCTTACGAAACTAGAAAGAAGAAGGGAGAGGGGAGACATGATAGGAACGTATAAGATACTCAGAGGGATTGACAGAGTGGACATAGACAAAATGTTCACACGGAATAGTAACAGAACGAGGGGACATGGATGGAAGCTTGAAACTCAGATGAGTCACAGAGATGTTAGGAAGTTTTCTTTTAGCGTGAGAGTAGTGGGAAAATGGAATGCACTTCAGGAACAGGTTGTGGAAGCAAATACTATTCATAATTTTAAAACCAGGTATGATAGGGAAATGGGACAGGAGTCATTGCTGTAAACAACCGATGCTCGAAAGGCGGGATCCAAGAGTCAATGCTCGATCCTGCAGACACAACTAGGTGAGTACAACTAGGTGAGTACAGTAACCCTCCTGCCTGCCTATCCACACACAGTAACCCTCCTGCCTACCTATCCACACACAGTAACCCTCCTGCCTACCTATCCACACACAGTAACCCTCCTGCCTGCCTATCCACACACAGTAACCCTCCTGCCTGCCTATCCTCACACAGTAACCCTCCTGCCTGCCTATCCACACACAGTAACCCTCCTGCCTGCCTATCCACACACAGTAACCCTCCTGCCTGCCTATCCTCACACAGTAACCCTCCTGCCTGCCTATCCACACACACAGTAACCCTCCTGCCTGCCTATCCACACACACAGTAACCCTCCTGCCTGCCTATGCACTCACAGTAACCCTCCTGCCTGCCTATCCTCACACAGTAACCCTCCTGCCTGCCTATCCACACACAGTAACCCTCCTGCCTGCCTATCCCCACACAGTAACCCTCTTGCCTGCCTATCCTCACACAGTAACCCTCCTGCCTGCCTATCCTCACACAGTAACCCTCCTGCCTGCCTATCCCCACACAGTAACCCTTTTGCCTGCCTATCCCCACACAGTAACCCTCCTGCCTGCCTATCCTCACACAGTAACCCTCCTGCCTACCTATCCACACACAGTAACCCTCCTGCCTGCCTATCCACACACAGTAACCCTCCTGCCTGCCTATCCACACACAGTAACCCTCCTGCCTGCCTATCCACACACACAGTAACCCTCCTGCCTGCCTATCCACTCACAGTAACCCTCCTGCCTGCCTATCCACTCACAGTAACCCTCCTGCCTGCCTATCCTCACACAGTAACCCTCCTGCCTGCCTATCCCCACACAGTAACCCTCCTGCCTGCCTATCCCCACACTGTAACCCTCTTGCCTGCCTATCCTCACACAGTAACCCTCCTGCCTGTCTATCCACACACAGTAACCCTCCTGCCTGCCTATCCACACACAGTAACCCTCCTGCCTGCCTATCCACACACAGTAACCCTCCTGCCTGCCTATCCACACACAGTAACCCTCCTGCCTGTCTATCCACACACAGTAACCCTCCTGCCTGTCTATCCACACACAGTAACCCTCCTGCCTGCCTATCCACACACAGTAACCCTCCTGCCTGCCTATCCACACACAGTAACCCTCCTGCCTGCCTATCCACACACAGTAACCCTCCTGCCTGCCTATCCCCACACAAAAAATGTAATCAGAAAGTAACATAATTATTGTATTCTTAATTTTCTTGCATTTTATGTCAATATGAAACATTAAAAACCTCATTAACTCCACTTTAATACTTGGTCCACATAAAGCTTTAAGAGTGTCTCTAATCCAGTTTACAAGAACAACTTTCTGATATCAACTCCTAGATCTTTCTCTCTGTCCGTTTCATGAAGTACTTCATCTTCTATTCTGTATCTTGTGTCTGGCCTCCTGTTTCCACTGCCTAGTTTCATTCCTTTACATTTACTCGGGTTGAACTTTAGCATCCAGTTGTTGGACCATTTATTCATTCTCTAGGTCATCTTGTAGCCTCCTACTATCATCCTCTGTTTTAATCCTCCTCATATTTTTTGCATCATCAGGAAACATAGGGAGAAACGAGTCTATACACTCCGGGAGATCATTTGCAGATATCAGAAACAGTATAGGTCCAAGGACTGACCCCTGCGGGACTCCACTTGTAA
>NC_091228.1:22095916-22175916 GCF_040958095.1 Procambarus clarkii | reverse complement strand
AGAGCTTTGAGACGATCCCAATAATTTAGGTGTTTTATCTCGTCTATGCGTGCCGTATATGTTCTCTGTATTCCCTCTATTTCAGCAATCTCTCCTGCTTTGAAGGGGAGAGTGAGTACTGAGCAGTACTCAAGACGGGACAACACAAGTGACTTGAAGAGTACAACCATTGTGATGGGATCCCTGGATTTGAAAGTTCTCGTAATCCATCCTATCATTTTTCTGGCTGTCGCAATATTTGCTTGGTTATGCTCCTTAAACGTTAGGTCATCAGACATTATTATTCCCAAATCCTTTACATGCTGTTTTCCTACTATGGGTACATTTGATTGTGTTTTGTACTCTGTATTATGTTTAAGGTCCTCATTTTTGCCGTACCTGAGTACCTGGAATTTATCGCTGTTAAACATCATGTTTTTTTCTGCTGCCCAGTCGAAAACTTTGTTAATATCTAGTTTTAGTTTTTCAATATCTTTAGCAGAGGCAATTTTCATGTTGATTTTAGTCATCTGCAAAGGATGACACGAAGCTGTGTCTTGTATTTTTGTCTATGTCTGATATGAGAATAAGAAAAAGCAGTGGTGCAAGGACTGTACCCTTAGGTACAGAGCTTTTATCTGCGCTTGGACTATTTTATATGGTTGACTATTACTCTTTGTGTTCTGTTCGACAGAAAACTGAGTATCCAGCGTCCTACTTTACCAGTTATTCTCATTGACCTTATTTTGAGGTCAATGGGAACCTCATAGGTTGCCATATCATACAGCGTGAGCTTAGATTTATCTCTAAATGCCCCATTTTAATACAATCCAAGATATAGTGTTCGAGTGTGTGTCCCTGTCTGTGTCCACACACTTTACACTTTACTTCATCTAGATCCCTATACAAGCCGAACTGCCAGAGATACTTGTAGCCAAGTCTTATACGAGCTGTGACAACATCTGTTAGTCTACTGACTTTGTTACTTGCCCCATACACATGTTTTACTTCACACATTTCATTGTGATCAACAATGGACCTGCTAGTTCCAGTTTGCACTGTTCTACTTTCTTCAAATCCATCCAGGAGTTCTCGTCTAATGACACTTTTAAGGGACTCATTTGATAACTCAAGATTCCGTTCAATACTGTCTATATGTACTGCAGCCTTAGCAATAGCGAGGATCCACACACACACGACACGTCATATTTTTGTATCTCTGCAAATTGCCCTGTTCCATATTATAAAAATCCCCGTCCCATATATTGCCCCAAATCCCCCCCCCCTATACCTCCAAGCCCTTACACCCCCCCCCCCACCTGGCCACCTTGCCACTAACAGGTTAGACCAATACCACAATCCCCACCTTACAAGCGCAAAAACAAATTAAACCAAAGTGAAGCGTTTTTCACCACGATGAGTGCCAGAGGAGGTCATTACAAGCGACGTCTGTCATGTGACCAACTTGACGCTACTACAACAGAACGTCACAAACATGCCAACAACAACAGCTGCGTCTTACAACAGAACGTCACAAACATGCCAACAACAACAGCTGCGTCTTACAACAGAACGTCACAAACATGCCAACAACAACAGCTGCGTCTTGCAACAGAACGTCACAAACATGCCAACAACAACAGCTGCGTCTTGCAAACGTCAACTGCTCTTGCCTGCAGACAATGGCTTCAGTAGCACTAGCAATATGATCAAGTCACAAGGAATATGACCAAGCAACATCCCACTAACACAATTGTCAATTAGAACGCGACGGGCGTCTAGCAGTCACAGTCAAACCTCACCATCCACCGTGAAGACCTTAGTCCGCTGAGGTACTGTGCTTGCTCAGGTACAGGTCGTCATGTCAGGGGTACTGTGCTTGCTCAGGTACAGGTCGTCATGTCAGAGGTACTGTGCTTGCTCAGGTACAGGTCGTCATGTCAGAGGTACTGTGCTTGCTCAGGTACAGGCCTTCCTGTCAGAGGTACTGTGCTTGCTCAGGTACAGGTCGTCATGTCAGCGGCAAGTCTTCAAGTCAGGGCTTCAAGCAAGTCACAGCTTCGTGTCATCCTTCGTAGATGAGACAAAAATCAGCATGAAAATTACCTCTGCTGAAGACATTGAAAAACTTCAAGCAGATATTAATAAATTTTCGTCTGGGCAGCAGAAAATAACATGATGTTTAACAATGATAAATTCCAGGTACTCAGGTACGGCAAAAATGAGAACCTTAAACATAATATAGGGTACGAAACGCAGTCAAGTCTGCCCATAGTTGGAAAACAGTATGTAAAGGATTTGGGAATAATGATGTCTGACGACATAACGTTCAGGGAGCATAACCAAGTAAATATCGCGTCAGCCAGAAAATTATAGGATGGATTACGAGAACATTAAAATACAGAGATCCCATCACAATGGTTGTACTCATAAAATCATTTGTACTGTCCCATCTTGAGTACTGTTCAGTACTTACTTCCCCCTTCAGAGCAGGAGAGATTGCTGAAATAGAGGGAATACAGAGAACATATACGGCACGCATAGACGAGATAAAACACCTAAATTATTGGGATCGTCTCAAAGCCCTCCAAATGTACTCTCTAGAAAGGAGACGAGAGAGATACCAAATAATATACACGTGGAAGATACTGGAGGGCCAAGTACCAAATCTACACAGTAAAATAACAACGTACTGGAGTGAACGATATGGAAGATAATGCGGAATAGAACCAGTGAAGAGCAGAGGTGCCATAGGCACAATCAGAGAACACTGTATAAACATCAGAGGTCCGCGGTTGTTCAACGTCCTCCCAGCGAGCATAAGAAATATTGCCGGAACAACCTTGGACATCTTCAAGAGGAAACTAGATAGTTTCCTCCAAGGAGTGCCGGACCAACCGGGCTGTGGTGGGTATATGGGTCTGCGGGCCGCTCCAAGCAACAGCCTGGTGGACCAAACTCTTACAAGTCAAGCCTGGCCTCGGGCCGGGCTTGGGGAGTAGAAGAACTTCCAGAACCCCATCAACCAGGTATCAGTGATCATACTATAATCATACTGTGCTCATACAGTGATCATACTGTGATCATACAGTGATCATACTGTGTTCATACAGTGATCATACTGTGATCATACAGTGATCATACTGTGCTCATACAGTGATCATACAGTGATCATACTGTGATCATACAGTGATCATACTGTGCTCATACAGTGATCATACTGTGATCATACTGTGATCATACAGTGATCATACTGTGCTCATACAGTGATCATACTGTGATCATACTGTGCTCATACAGTGATCATACTGTGCTCATACAGTGATCATACTGTGCTCATACAGTGATCATACAGTGATCATACTGTGATCATACAGTGATCATACTGTGCTCATACAGTGATCAGTGATCATACAGTGATCATACTGTGATCATACAGTGATCATACTATGCTCATACAGTGATCATACTGTGCTCATACAGTGATCATACAGTGATCATACTGTGATCATACTGTGCTCATACAGTGATCATACTGTGCTCATACAGTGATCATACAGTGATCATACTGTGATCATACTGTGTTTATAGTGATCATACAGTGTTCATACAGTGATCATACTGTGATCATACTGTGCTCATACTGTGAGCATACAGTGTTCATACAGTGATCATACAGTGTTCATACAGTGATCATACAGTGCTCATACAGTGATCATACAGTGATCATACAGTGATCATACTGTGATAATAGTGCTCATAGTGATCATACTGTGCTCATACAGTGATCATACAGTGATCATACAGTGATCATACTGTGATCATACTGTGATCATACAGTGATCATACAGTGTTCATACAGTGATCATACAGTGCTCATACAGTGATCATACAGTGATCATACAGTGATCATACAGTGATCATACAGTGACCATACTGTGATCATACTGTGATCATACAGTGATCATACTGTGATCATACAGTGATCATACGGTGATCATACTGTGATCATACAGTGATCATACAGTGATCATACTGTGACCATACAGTGATCACACTGTGATCATACAGTGATCATACTGTGACCATAAAGTGATCACACTGTGATCATACAGTGATCATACTGTGACCATACTGTGATCATACAGTGATCATACTGTGACCATACAGTGATCACACTGTGATCATACAGTGATCATACTGTGACCATACAGTGATCACACTGTGATCATACAGTGATCATACTGTGACCACACAGTGATCATACTGTGACCATACAGTGATCATACTGTGGTCATACAGTGATCATACAGTGATCATACAGTGATCATACAGTGATCATACTGTGATCATACAGTAATCATACAGTGATCATACAGTGATCATACAGTGATCATACTGTGATCATACAGTGATCATACAGTGATCATACTGTGATCATACAGTGATCATACAGTGATCATACTGTGATCATAGTGCTCATACAGTGATCATACAGTGATCATACTGTGCTCAGTGATCATACAGTGATCATACGGTATCATACAGTGATCATACAGTGATCATACTGTGCTCAGTGATCATACAGTGATCATACTGTGCTCAGTGATCATACAGTGATCATACGGTATCATACAGTGATCATACAGTGATCATACGGTATCATACAGTGATCATACTGTGCTCAGTGATCATACAGTGATCATACTGTGCTCAGTGATCATACAGTGATCATACTGTGCTCAGTGATCATACTGTGCTCAGTGATCATACAGTGCTCATACAGTGATCATACAGTAATCAGTGCTCATACAGTGATCATACTGTGATCATACAGTGATCATACAGTGCTCATACAGTGATCATACTGTGATCATACAGTGATCATACAGTGATCATACAGTGATCATAAAGTTATCATACAGTGCTCATACAGTGCTCATACAGTGATCATACTGTGCTCAGTGATCATACAGTGATCATACTGTGCTCAGTGATCATACAGTGATCATACTGTGCTCAGTGATCATACAGTGATCATACAGTGATCATACTGTGCTCAGTGATCATACAGTGATCATACAGTAATCATACAGTGCTCATACAGTGATCATACAGTGATCATAAAGTTATCATACAGTGATCATACTGGTTGTTCCTCCAGTGTTCATGTAGTGTTGTCATGTATATACTCTTGCCTAAATAAACAATATTATTATCCCAGGCTAGCATATAAAGTGCACACTTGTCTGTATGATAATGTTGTCTCTTGAGGGCCACACTTGGTGGAGTTCACTTCTGCACACAAAGTACACAATTACTTAATAACAGAGGACCCCACACTTGACTGTGGTTAAAACAGTCTGTGGTTATGACAGTCTGTGGTTAAGACAGTCTGTGGTTAAGACAGTCTGTGGTTAAGACAGTCTGTGGTTAAGACAGTCTGTGGTTATAACAGTCTGTGGTTAAGACAGTCTGTGGTTAAGACAGTCTGTGGTTAAGACAGTCTGTGGTTAAGACAGTCTGTGGTTAAGACAGTCTGTGGTTAAGACAGTCTGTGGTTAAGACAGTCTGTGGTTATAACAGTCTGTGGTTATAACAGTTTGTGGTTAAGACAGTCTGTGGTTAAGACAGTCTGTGGTTAAGACAGTCTGTGGTTAAGACAGTCTGTGGTTAAGGCAGTCTGTGGTTAAGACAGTCTGTGGTTAAGACAGTCTGTGGTTATGACAGTCTGTGGTTAAGACAGTCTGTGGTTATGACAGTCTGTGGTTAAGACAGTCTGTGGTTAAGACAGTCTGTGGTTAAGACAGTCTGTGGTTAAGACAGTCTGTGGTTAAGACAGTCTGTGGTTAAGACAGTCTGTGGTTAAGACAGTCTGTGGTTAAGACAGTCTGTGGTTATAACAGTCTGTGGTTATAACAGTCTGTGGTTATAACAGTCTGTGGTTATAACAGTCTGTGGTTATAACAGTCTGTGGTTATAACAGTCTGTGGTTAAGACAGTCTGTGGTTAAGACAGTCTGTGGTTAAGACAGTCTGTTGTTAAGACAGTCTGTTGTTAAGACAGTCTGTGGTTAAGACAGTCTGTGGTTAAGACAGTCTGTGGTTAAGACAGTCTGTGGTTAAGACAGTCTGTGGTTAAGACAGTCTGTGGTTAAGACAGTCTGTGGTTATAACAGTCTGTGGTTAAGAGAGTCTGTGGTTAAGACAGTCTGTGGTTATAACAGTCTGTGGTTATAACAGTCTGTGGTTAAGACAGTCTGTGGTTAAGACAGTCTGTGGTTATAACAGTCTGTGGTTAAGACAGTCTGTGGTTAAGACAGTCTGTGGTTAAGACAGTCTGTGGTTAAGACAGTCTGTGGTTAATACAGTCTGTGGTTAAGACAGTCTGTGGTTAAGACAGTCTGTGGTTAAGACAGTCTGTGGTTAAGACAGTCTGTGGTTAAGACAGTCTGTGGTTAACACAGTCTGTGGTTATAACAGTCTGTGGTTATAACAGTCTGTGGTTAAGACAGTCTGTGGTTAAGACAGTCTGTGGTTATAACAGTCTGTGGTTAACACAGTCTGTGGTTAAGACAGTCTGTGGTTAAGACAGTCTGTGGTTAATACAGTCTGTGGTTAAGACAGTCAGTGGTTAAGACAGTCTGTGGTTAAGACAGTCTGTGGTTAAGACAGTCTGTGGTTAATACAGTCTGTGGTTAAGACAGTCTGTGGTTAAGACAGTCTGTGGTTAAGACAGTCTGTGGTTAAGACAGTCTGTGGTCAATACAGTCTGTAGTTAAGACAGTCTGTGGTTAAGACAGTCTGTGGTTAAGACAGTCTGTGGTTAAGACAGTCTGTGGTTAAAACAGTCTGTGGTTAAAACAGTCTGTGGTTAAAACAGTCTGTGGTTAAAACAGTCTGTGGTCAATACAGTCTGTGGTTCAGACAGTTAAGACAGTCTGTGGTTAAGACAGTCTGTGGTTAAGACAGTCTGTGGTTAAGACAGTCTGTGGTTAAGACAGTCTGTGGTTAAGACAGTCTGTGGTTAAGACAGTCTGTGCTTAAAACAGTCTGTGGTTAAAACAGTCTGTGGTCAATACAGTCTGTGGTCAATACAGTCTGTGGTTAAGACAGTCTGTGGTTATAACAGTCTGTGGTTAAGACAGTCTGTGGTTAAGACAGTCTGTGGTTATAACAGTCTGTGGTTAAGACAGTCTGTGGTTAAGACAGTCTGTGGTTAAGACAGTCTGTGGTTAAGACAGTCTGTGGTTAATACAGTCTGTGGTTAAGACAGTCTGTGGTTAAGACAGTCTGTGGTTAAGACAGTCTGTGGTTAAGACAGTCTGTGGTTATAACAGTCTGTGGTTATAACAGTCTGTGGTTAAGACAGTCTGTGGTTAAGACAGTCTGTGGTTATAACAGTCTGTGGTTAACACAGTCTGTGGTTAAGACAGTCTGTGGTTAAGACAGTCTGTGGTTAATACAGTCTGTGGTTAAGACAGTCTGTGGTTAAGACAGTCTGTGGTTAATACAGTCTGTGGTTAAGACAGTCTGTGGTTAAGACAGTCTGTGGTTAAGACAGTCTGTGGTTAAGACAGTCTGTGGTTAAGACAGTCTGTGGTTAAGACAGTCTGTAGTCAATACAGTCTGTGGTTAAGACAGTTAAGACAGTCTGTGGTTAAGACAGTCTGTGGTTAAGACAGTCTGTGGTTAAAACAGTCTGTGGTTAAGACAGTCTGTGGTTAAAACAGTCTGTGGTTAAAACAGTCTGGTTAAAACAGTCTGTGGTCAATACAGTCTGTGGTTCAGACAGTTAAGACAGTCTGTGGTTAAGACAGTCTGTGGTTAAGACAGTCTGTGCTTAAAACAGTCTGTGGTTAAAACAGTCTGTGGTCAATACAGTCTGTGGTCAATACAGTCTGTGGTTAAGACAGTTAAGACAGTCTGTGGTTAAGACAGTCTGTGGTTAAGACAGTCTGTGCTTAAAACAGTCTGTGGTTATAACAGTCTGTGGTTAACACAGTCTGTGGTTAAGACAGTCTGTGGTTAAGACAGTCTGTGGTTAATACAGTCTGTGGTTAAGACAGTCTGTGGTTAAAACAGTCTGTGGTTAAAACAGTCTGTGGTTAAGACAGTCTGTGGTTAAGACAGTCTGTGGTTAAAACAGTCTGTGGTTAAGACAGTCTGTGGTTAAAACAGTCTGTGGTTAAGACAGTCTGTGGTTAAGACAGTCTGTGGTTAAGACAGTCTGTGGTTAAGACAGTCTGTGGTTAAAACAGTCTGTGGTTAAAACAGTCTGTGGTTAAGACAGTCTGTGGCCAATACAGTCTGTGGTTAAGACAGTCTGTGGCCAATACAGTCTGTGGTTAAGACCATTACTTATCAACATCACTCCCAGCTCCTGCACTATGGGAAAACTAAATATAAGAAGAGAAGCCACATATAAACGGTAGTCCAATCACAGGCCACAACGGGAGACCACTCGTAGAGGCACAGCATCCAGGAGGAGTCATGTGGGAAGATCTTACATTTAAACAACACAATAAACTAGCTGTGGCGACAGCAAGAAATGTGATGGAAGATTAACAAGATGTTTTCAGAAGAAATGCCCATCCAGTGATGATACTTTTCAGGACGCTAGTGCTCCCTAAGTTGGAATATTGTTGCTCTCGAACAGCCCATTCAACGCCGGAGAAATTGCTCCGGCACTCCTTCAGTGGTTTCCTCCTTGGAGGAAACTATCTAGTTTCCTCTTGAAGATGTCCACGGTTGTTCCGGCAATATTTCTTATGCTCGCTGAGAGGACGTTGAACAACCGCGGACCTCTGATGTTTATACAGTGTTCTCTGATTGTGCCTATGGCACCTCTGCTCTTCACTGGTTCAATCTTGCATTTTCTTCCATATCGTTCACTCCAATACGTTGTTATTTTACTGTGCAGATTTAGGACCTGTCCCTCCAGTATTTTCCACTAAGTGCAGGCGAGATACATAATAGTGTGTGTGTGTGTGTGTGTGTGTGTGTGTGTGTGTGTGTGTGTGTGTGTGTGTGTGTGTGTGTGTGTGTGTGTGTGTGTGTACTCACCTAATTGTACTCACCTAATTGTGCTTGCGGGGGTTGAGCTCTGGCTCTTTGGTCCCGCCTCTCAACCGTCAATCAACTGGTGTACAGATTCCTGAGCCTATTGGGCTCTATCATATCTACATTTGAAACTGTGAATGGAGTCAGCCTCCACCACATCACTTCCTAATGCATTCCATTTGCTAACTACTCTGACACTGAAAAAGTTCTTTCTAACGTCTCTGTGGCTCATTTGGGTACTCAGCTTCCACCTGTGTCCCCTTGTTCGCGTCCCACCAGTGTTGAAAAGTTCATCCTTGTTTACCCGGTCGATTCCCGAGGATTTTGTAGGTTGTGATCATGTCCCCCCTTACTCTTCTGTCTTCCAGTGTCGTGAGGTGCATTTCCCGCAGCCTTTCCTCATAACTCATGCCTCTTAGTTCTGGGACTAGTCTAGTAGCATACCTTTGGACTTTTTCCAGCTTCGTCTTGTGCTTGACAAGGTACGGGCTCCATGCTGGGGCCGCATACTCCAGGATTGGTCTTACATATGTGGTGTACAAGATTCTGAATGATTCCTTACACAGGTTCCTGAACGCCGTTCTGATGTTAGCCAGCCTCGCATATGCCGCAGACGTTATTCTCTTTATGTGGGCTTCAGGAGACAGGTTTGGTGTGATATCAACTCCTAGATCTTTCTCTCTGTCTGTTTCATTAAGTACTTCATCTCCTATTCTGTATCCTGTGCCTGGCCTCCTGTTTCCACTGCCTAGTTTCATTACTTTGCATTTACTCGGGTTGAACTTCAACAGCCATTTGTTGGACCATTCACTCAGTCTATCCAGGTCATCTTGTAGCCTCCTACTATCATCCTCTGTTTCAATCCTCCTCATAATTTTTGCATCGTCGGCAAACATTGAGAGGAACGAATCTATACCCTCTGGGAGATCATTTACATATACCAGAAACAGTATAGGTCCAAGGACTGACCCCTGCGGGACTCCACTTGTGACGTCTCGCCAATCTGAGACCTCACCCCTCACACAGACTCGTTGTCTCCTGTTGCTTAGGTATTCCTCTATCCACCGGAGTACCTTCCCTCTCACTCCAGCCTGCATCTCCAACTTTCGCACTAGCCTCTTGTGTGGCACTGTATCAAAGGCTTTCTGACAATCCAAAAATATGCAGTCTGCCCACCCTTCTCTTTCTTGCCTTATTTTTGTTGCCTGGTCGTAGAATTCAAGTAACCCTGTGAGGCAGGACCTGCCATCCCTGAACCCATGTTGATGCTGTGTTACAAAGTTCCTTCGCTCCAGATGCTCCACTAGTTTTTTTCGCACAATCTTCTCCATCAGCTTGCATGGTATGCAGGTTAGGGACACTGGCCTGTAGTTCAGTGCCTCCTGTCTATCCCCTTTCTTGTATATCGGGACTACGTTAGCTGCTTTCCAAATATCTGGCAGTTCCCCTGTTGCCAGTGATTTGTTATACACTATGGAGAGTGGTAGGCTCAGTTCTCTTGCTCCTTCCTTTAGAACCCAAGGGGAGATTCCATCTGGGCCTATAGCCTTCGTCACGTCCAACTCTAGTAAACACTTCCTTACTTCCCCACTGGTAATCTCAAACTCTTCCAGTGGTTCCTGGTTAGCTATTCCCTCACTTACCTCTGGAATTTCTCCTTGTTCTAAGGTGAAGACCTCCTGGAATTTCTTATTCAATTCCTCACACACTTCCTTGTCATTTGTAGTGAATCCTTCCGCCCCTATCCTTAATCTCATAACCTGTTCCTTTACTGTTGTTTTTCTCCTAATGTGGCTATGCAACAATTTAGGCTGAGTCTTTGCCTTGCTTGCGATGTCATTTTCGTATTGTCTTTCTGCCTCTCTTCTCATCCTGACATATTCATTCCTGGCATTCTGGTATCTTTCTCTGCTCTCCAGTGTCCTGTTATTCCTATAGTTTCTCCATGCCCTTTTACTTTGCTGCTTAGCTAGCCTACATCTTTGATTAAACCATGGGTTTCTCATCTTCATTTCTCTGTTTTCCTTTTGGACTGGGACAAACTTGTTTGCTGCGTCCTTGCACTTCTGCGTGATGTAATCCATCATATCTTGGGCCGTCTTTCCCCTGAGCTCTGTTTCCCATGCTATATCTGTTAGGAATTTTCTTATCCCCTCATAGTTTCCCTTTCGGTATGCTAACCTTTTGGTTTCGGTATCCCTCCTCGAGTTCAATAACCCTTCTTCAATCAAGTACTCAAACACCAGTACACTGTGGTCGCTCATTCCTACTGGGTCCTCAAAACCGATTTCTCTTATGTCGGAGTCGTTCAGAGTGAAGACTAGGTCGAGTCTCGCTGGTTCGTCATTGCCTCTCATCCTTGCCTCATCATCCTGTGTGTGTGTGTGTGTGTGTGTGTGCGTGTGTGTGTGTGTGTACCCGCCTTGTGCTTGAGGGAGTTGAGCTCTGGCTCTTTGGTCCCGCCTCTCAACTGTCAGTCAATTGGTGTACAGATTCCTGAGTCTACTGGGCTCTGTCATATCTACACTTGAAACTGTGTATGGAGTTAGCCTCGACCACATCACTGCCTAATGCATTTCAACTGTTAACTACTCTGACACTGAAAAAGTTCTTTCTAACATTCCTGTGGCTCATTTGGGTACTCCGTTTCCACCTGTGTCCTCTTGTTCGCGTATCACCCGTGTTAAATAGTTATCTTTATATACCCTGTCATTTCTTCTGAGAATTTTGTAGGTAGTGATCATGTCTCCCCGAGCTCTCCTGTCTTCCAGCGACGTGAGGTGCATTTCATGCAGATTGTCCTCGTAACTCATGCCTCTTAGTTCTGGGACTAACATAGTGGCATACCTCTGAACTTTTTCTAGCCTCGTCTTGTGCTTGACAAGGTACGGGCTCCATGCTGGGGCCGCATACTCCAGGATTGGTCTTACATAATGAAGTATACAGGGTTCTGAAGGATTCCTTACATAGGTTTCTGAAGGCAGTCCTAATGTTAGCCAGCCTCGCATACACCGCTGATGTTATTCTTTTGATGTGGGCTTCAAGAGACAGGTTTGGCGTGATATAACATTAACAACGGTTGATGAATTCACAGAGCAGATGCATAAAATAGAGCTTGATAACCTAGCAAACCCAGTTCCAGATTTTATATTCCTTGGCGACTTCAATGTACCAAGTCTAAGATGGAGAATGGTAAACAATAATATCATGGCAGGGAACCAACCTGGAAATAATCAACCACAGGTCAGAGAATCTTACAAGTTCTGTAACAAATTCTCGCTCAGTCAACAGATCACAGAACCAACTAAGAACGAAAACACTCTTGACCTGCCAATTCGCAAACAATGATGAGCTAACCAGAGACATTATAATCTCAGATACATACATACTTAGACCATAAGCTCATTGAAGTGCAAACTAACATTAATAACAATAGTAGGTGCAAGCAACCCGTCCTCGACTCAAGTCCATTACATCCAGCGGTCGACCCCAAGGACGCATTCATAAATTTTTACATGCTGTTCATTCAAAACGGGAATGTTCTCAAATATAAATTAATATTATAATATATTAGTATATTGTGCATATATAGGCATAGGTTAGGTTAGGTGTTTAGGTTCTGTTGGCGATTATTTGTAGTATGTGGGTGAAGCATTTACAGCGTTGTGGTTCGAACACAATTCGTCAGTGAAGCACTTGTTCCGGAAGTGTTCGATGAGTCGTGTGTAAACGTTTATCATTCATAAACAGGGGGTTTGGCGGGTGCATGGAATCACTTGTGGATCTCTGTTTGGAGAACGGGCTGGTCCAAGAGGACCAACAAGCGAGAAGGGTTATTAAACCAATTCAATTTCAACAATAAGAGGATCGACTTTGAAAAAATATAGACTTTGCAAACATACAATGGGAGACGGTCTTAAGCGACAAAACTCCCACACAGGGAATAGCCCCACTGACAGCTGAAGCTTACAAGGTCTGCTTGAAGCACGCGCCTGTGAGGAGGGGCAGAAAGAAGACCACTCTTTCTAGAGGTCCTCTTAACCTAACCTCACAGGTTAGGTGAGAGTGATAACCTAACCTAACCTAACATAAGGGTCATTCCATGTGAATTCACCAAAGGCCTCCCACTCGACCCTTTCAAAATCTAATGAAATGTTGCAGTAAGATAGCCCTTGACCCCAAATGTAAATGTGTAAAATATTAGAGGTCAATCTGCTATGGTTCATAAACAACAGGTCCATACTGAGTGGGCTCTCGTCCCGTTAATGTGTAATTACCACAAAAATTACCAACTTTGACCCTTTGTTAAATCACGACTAGTGCCCAGAGACGTGTGGGAAATGTGGCATACCAGAGCAACATTTGGTGCGGAGTACAGCAGTGTAATCCAAAAAGTAGTTTGGGTAGCCATTCAGCTACCAGTCCACGCTAATATCACTGTCAATATATATCAAAATATCTCAATATGCGTCATTCCCAATTTGGTTCTGAATGACACCATTGGATAGAGCAGATTTTTCTGTACAAGAGTAACTTATTTAGATTGGGATCTGAATTCCTAGTTCAGCCAGAGGACTCTGAAAATGACACTTATATGCGAGTCGTACGGATATTGTAGGCTATTGCAGGCTGTTAAATCCAGAGCATGGCAATTTGCAGACGGCATATTTATCCATTATTAGTGTAATCCTTACTTTGGTCCATGGTGGCTGAGCCACTACCAGTCTAAATGATTGGTAACCCCATCACCCAGGAGCCAGGCCCGATAACCAGGCGAGGCTGACCACAGGCGGGCCACTTTCTCGCAGGTTCCCAAGCCTGTTAGTTGGGTGCATGACAGGTTCCCAAGCCTGTTAGTTGGGTGACTGACAGGTTCCCAAGCCTGTTAGTTGGGTGTGTGACAGGTTCCCAAGCCTGTTAGTTGGGTGTGTGACAGGTTCCCAAGCCTGTTAGTTGGGTGTGTGATGGGTTCCCAAGCCTGTTAGTTGGGTGACTGACAGGTTCCCAAGCCTGTTAGTTGGGTGTGTGACAGGTTCCCAAGCCTGTTAGTTGGGTGACTGACAGGTTCCCAAGCCTGTTAGTTGGGTGTGTGATGGGTTCCCAAGCCTGTTAGTTGGGTGTGTGACAGGTTCCCAAGCCTGTTAGTTGGGTGACTGACAGGTTCCCAAGCCTGTTAGTTGGGTGTGTGACAGGTTCCCAAGCCTGTTAGTTGGGTGACTGACAGGTTCCCAAGCCTGTTAGTTGGGTGTGTGACAGGTTCCCAAGCCTGTTAGTTGGGTGTGTGGCAGGTTTCCAAGCCTGTTAGTTGGGTGTGTGGCAGGTTTCCAAGCCTCATGTAGTCTTATCCTAGGATTATCCTCTGCAATAGCTACTGTGATTGGTCGCCAATCTTTTCGCTTTACATGGCATTTCTCCATGAAGGGATTGCAGCAAGTTTTTTGCAAAAATTCAAATTTCGTCAACAGCAAAGCTTCATGATGGAGGCCCATTAGAGATTCTCCATCCAAGTTCAGTTCACTTCACTTTGCTATCAGGTTTTGATCTTCTGCACTATACTGTTTTAGGAACGTCAAGCTTTTGTTGGGAGTGTAGGATGTCAAGTGACATTCAGAAGAGCCACGCTCATGGCTGGCAACAGTACATGGCAGTAAACCAATGGAATCCTGATTCATGACGTACCCGTAATCAAATTCAATTCACATTATTTAAGTAACTGAATACAGTAATTTCAAGCGAGACCTGTAATACATTAATATTAATATTGCTATTTATTTGTGCATTTATTGCAAGTAAATACACAAATAAGTAAAGAGCCATGTTTGACCTGCTGACACGACACTACAAAGATGTAAAGAAGATAAATATAGAATAGGAACCAAAAATAGCTCTGATTGTTTAATAATAATTCTGAATTCCACCCAAATATGTTCTACTGAATGAAGCTTAAAAAATTTCCAATCAGTTTGGATATCAATTTGCCAGCAGTCATGATCAGTGCACGAAGAAGATGGAGAATCTTTATTTGATTTTTTCGATATCGCACCAAGGTATGTCATTTTCAGAGTCCTCTGGCTGAACTAGGAATTCAGATCCCAGCCTAAATAAGTTACTCTTGTACAGAAAAGTCTGCTCTATCCAATGGTGTCATTCAAAACCAAATTGGGAATGATGCATATTGAGATATTTTGATATATATTGGCAGTGATATTAGCGTGGACTGGTAGCTGAATGGCTACACAAACTACTTTCTGGATTACACTGCTGTACTCCGCACCAAAAGTTGCCCTGGTATGCCACATTCCACACACGTCTCTGGGCACTAGTCGTGGTTTAACAAAGGGTCAAAGTTGGTAATTTTTGTGGTAATTACACATTAACGGGACGAGAGCCCACTCAGTATGGACCTGTTGTTTATGAACCATAGCAGATTGACCTCTAATATGACCAGACCACATACAAGAAGGTCAAGGGACGACGATGTTTCGATCCGTCCTGGACCATTCTCAAGTCGATTTTTGACTTGACAATCGACTTGAGAATGGTCCAGGACGGACCGAAACGTCGTCGTCCCTTCACCTTCTAGTGTGTGGTCTGGTCATATTACTTTAGCCACGTTATTGTGACTCATCGCCTGCATATTGAGCTCTAATATTTTGCACATTTTCATTTGGGGTCAAGGGCTATCTTACTGCAAAATCTCATGGCATTTGGAGAGGGTCGAGTGGGAGCCAAATGTGACTTTTTGGTGATTTGATATGGAATGACCCCTAACCTAACAACTTGGGGGTGGACAGTAGAGCGACGGTCTCTCTTCATGCAGGTCGGCGTTCAATCCCCGACACTCCAAGTGGTTGGGTACCATTCCATCCCCCCGTCCCATCCTAAATTCTTATCCTGACCCATTCCAAGGGCTATATAGTCGGAATGGCTTGGCGCTTCCCCTGATAATTCCCTCACTAGCAAAGAGACGAGAGAGATACCAAATAATATACACATGGAAGATACTGGAGGGTCAGGTCCCAAATCTACACAGTAAAATAACAACATACTGGAGTGAACGATATGGAAGAAAATGCAGAATAGAACCAGTGAAGAGCAGAGGTGCCATAGGCACAATCAGAGAACACTGTATAAACATCAGAGGTCCGCGGTTGTTCAACGTCCTCCCAGCGAGCATAAGAAATATTGCCGGAACAACCGTGGACATCTTCAAGAGAAAACTGGACTGTTTTCTAAGAGAAGTTCCGGATCAGCCGGGCTGTGGTGGGTATGTGGACCTGCGGGCCGCTCCAAGTAACAGCCTGGTGGACCAAACTCTCACAAGAGGCCGGGTTTAGGGAGTAGAAGAACTCCCAGAACCTCGATAACCAGGTATCAACTAGAAGAACTCCCAGAACCCCAATAACCAGGTATCAACCAGGAAAAACAGGTGGACAGAGACAGGACAGGTGGGGGTGGAGGGGGGGGGGTGACAGGTGTGGGTGAAGGTGGGGGTGGAGGGGGGGGGGGTGACAGGTGTGGCAGGAAATACTTGTGTTCACCCTGGGAGGGGAGTGCCAGATGGGGGGTGGGGGGGGGGGAGCGTGAGGCAACACAGGTGGCCCCCTCCATGACGCAACACAGGTGGTCCACTCCGTGAGGCAACACAGGTGGCCCACTCCGTGACGCAACACAGGTGGTCCACTCCGTGAGGCAACACAGGTGGCCCACTCCGTGACGCAACACAGGTGGCCCACTCCGTGACGCAACACAAGTGGCCCACTCCGTGACGCAACACAGGTGGTCCACTCCGTGACGCAACACAAGTGGTCCACTCCGTGACGCAACACAGGTGGCCCACTCCGTGAGGCAACACAGGTGGCCCACTCCGTGACGCAACACAGGTGGTCCACTCCGTGACGCAACACAAGTGGTCCACTCCGTGAGGCAACACAGGTGGCCCACTCCGTGACGCAACACAGGTGGCCCACTCCGTGACGCAACACAAGTGGCCCACTCCGTGACGCAACACAGGTGGTCCACTCCGTGACGCAACACAAGTGGTCCACTCCGTGACGCAACACAGGTGGCCCACTCCGTGACGCAACACAAGTGGCCCACTCCGTGAGGCAACACAGGTGGCCCACTCCGTGACGCAACACAAGTGGTCCACTCCGTGACGCAACACAGGTGGCCCACTCCGTGACGCAACACAAGTGGTCCACTCCGTGACGCAACACAGGTGGCCCACTCCGTGAAGCAACACAGGTGGCCCACTCCGTGACGCAACACAAGTGGCCCACTCCGTGACGCAACACAGGTGGTCCACTCCGTGACGCAACACAAGTGGTCCACTCCGTGACGCAACACAGGTGGCCCACTCCGTGACGCAACACAAGTGGTCCACTCCGTGACGCAACACAGGTGGCCCACTCCGTGACGCAACACAGGTGATCCACTCCGTGACGCAACACAGGTGGTCCACTCCGTGACGCAACACAGGTGGTCCACTCCGTGACACAACACAGGTGGTCCACTCCGTGACGCAACACAGGTGGCCCACTACGTGACGCAACACACGTGGCCCACTCCGTGACGCAATACAGGTGGCCCACTACGTGACGCAACACAGGTGGTCCACTCCGTGACGCAACACAGGTGGTCCACTCCGTGACGCAACACAGGTGGCCCACTACGTGACGCAACACAGGTGGCCCACTACGTGACGCAACACAGGTGGTCCACTCCGTGACGCAACACAGGTGGTCCACTCCGTGACGCAACACAGGTGGCCCACTACGTGACGCATCACAGGTGGCCCACTACGTGACGCAACACAGGTGGTCCACTCCGTGACGCAACACAGGTGGTCCACTCCGTGACGCAACACAGGTGGTCCACTCCGTGACGCAACACAGGTGGTCCACTCCGTGACGCAACACAGGTGGTCCACTCCGTGACGCAACACAGGTGGTCCACTACGTGACGCAACACAGGTGGCCCACTACGTGACGCAACACAGGTGGCCCACTACGTGACGCAACACAGGTGGCCCACTCCGTGACGCAACACAGGTGGCCCACTCCGTGACGCAACACAGGTGGTCCACTCCGTGACGCAACACAGGTGGTCCACTCCGTGACGCAACACAGGTGGTCCACTCCGTGACGCAACACAGATGGTCCACTCCGTGATGCAACACAGGTGGCCCACTACGTGACGCAACACAGGTGGCCCACTACGTGACGCAACACAGGTGGTCCACTCCGTGACGCAACACAAGTGGTCCACTCCGTGACGCAACACAGGTGGTCCACTCCGTGACGCAACACAGGGGGTCCACTCCGTGACGCAACACAGGTGGCCCACTCCGTGACGCAACACAGGTGGTCCACTCCGTGACGCAACACAGGTGGTCCACTCCGTGACGCAACACAGGTGGCCCACTCCGTGACGCAACACAGGTGGCCGAGGGGCGAGACAGTGACGGCCAGGGACGAGGGGCGAGACAGTGACGGCCAGGGGCGAGACAGTGACGGCCAGGGACGAGGAGCGAGACAGTGACGGCCAGGGACGAGGAGCGAGACAGTGACGGCCAGGGACGGGGCGAGACAGTGACGGCCAGGGACGAGGAACGAGACAGTGACGGCCAGGGACGAGGGGCGAGACAGTGACGGCCAGGGACGAGGAGCGAGACAGTGACGGCCAGGGACGAGGAGCGAGACAGTGACGGCCAGGGACGGGGCGAGACAGTGACGGCCAGGGACGAGGAACGAGACAGTGACGGCCAGGGACGAGGGGCGAGACAGTGACGGCCAGGGACGAGGAGCGAGACAGTGACGGCCAGGGACGGGGCGAGACAGTGACGGCCAGGGACGAGGAGCGAGGCAGTGACGGCCAGGGACGAGGAGCGAGACAGTGACGGCCGGGGACGAGGAGCGAGACAGTGACGGCCAGGGACGAGGAGCGAGACAGTGACGGCCAGGGACGAGGGGCGAGACAGTGACGGCCAGGGACGGGGCGAGACAGTGACGGCCAGGGACGAGGGACGAGACAATGACGGCCAGGGACGAGGGACGAGACAGTGACGGCCAGGGACCAGGGGGCGGGACAGTGACGGCCAGGGACGGGGCGAGACAGTGACGGCCAGGGACGGGGCGAGACAGTGACGGCCAGGGACCAGGGGCGGGACAGTGACGGCCAGGGACGAGGGACGAGACAGTGACGGCCAGGGACGAGGGACGAGACAGTGACGGCCAGGGACCAGGGGGCGGGACAGTGACGGCCAGGGACGGGGCGAGACAGTGACGGCCAGGGACGGGGCGAGACAGTGACGGCCAGGGACCAGGGGCGGGACAGTGACGGCCAGGGACGGGGCGAGACAGTGACGGCCAGGGACGGGGCGAGACAGTGACGGCCAGGGACGGGGCGAGACAGTGACGGCCAGGGACGGGGCGAGACAGTGACGGCCAGGGACGGGGCGAGACAGTGACGGCCAGGGACGGGGCGAGACAGTGACGGCCAGGGACGGGGCGAGACAGTGACGGCCAGGGACGGGGCGGGACAGTGACGGCCAGGGACGGGGCGCGACAGTGACGGCCAGGGACCAGGGGCGCGGCCATGTTGGGCGCGTATTGTAAGGACAGCTTGGTCAAGCCGGGGCAGGACAACTGACCAGCTAACCACTTGTAAGGAGCGCAGGCGGGAGAGATACATAATAATTTACACGTGGAAAATATTAGAGGGGCTGGTCCCAAACCTGCACACAGAAATAACAGCACATGAGACCAGAAGACATGGCAGGATGTGCAGAATACCCCCGTTGAAAAGCAGAGGTGCAACAGGTACTCTGAGAGAGAACTCTATCAACATCAGAGGCCCGAGACTGTTCAACACGCTTCCACTACACATAAGGGACATAACTGACCGACCCCTCACAGTGTTCAAGAGAGAACTATCAACACCAGAGGCCCAAGACTGTTCAACACGCTTCCACTACACATAAGGGACATAACTGACCGACCCCTCACAGTGTTCAAGAGAGAACTATCAACATCAGAGGCTCGAGACTGTTCAACACGCTTCCACTACACATAAGGGACATAACTGGCCGACCCCTCACAGTGTTCAAGAGAGAACTATCAACATCAGAGGCCCGAGACTGTTCAACACGCTTCCACTACACATAAGGGACATAACTGGCCGACCCCTCACAATGTTCAAGAGAGAACTATCAACATCAGAGGCCCGAGACTGTTTAACACGCTTCCACTACACATAAGGGACATAACTGGCCGACCCCTCACAATGTTCAAGAGAGAACTATCAACATCAGAGGCCCGAGACTGTTCAACACGCTTCCACTACGCATAAGGGACATAACTGGCCGACCCCTCACAGTGTTCAAGAGAGAACTTGACAAACACCTCCAAAGAATACCTGATCAACCATTCTGTGACTCATACGCTAGGCTGCGAGCAGCCGCGTCCAACAGCCTGGTTGACCAGCCCAGCAACCAGGAGATCTGGTCGACGACCGGGCCGCGGGGACACTAAGCCCTGAAATCATCGCAAGGTTAGGTATTGACTTATATATAAGAACATAAGACTGGAGGTAACTGCAGAAGGCCTATTGGCCCATTCGAGGCAGCTCCTGTTTATATCCACCCAATCTCATTCTTATATGTTTAACTTACACTTGAAACAATCAAGGGATCCAACTTATGTTACGCGGTAATTGGTTCCACAAGTCAACAACCAAGTTACCGAACCAGTATTTCCCCAGGTCTTTCCTAAATGTAAACTTATCCAATTTATACAAAATGTTACGTGTTCTGTCTTGTGTTGATACTTTTAATACCCTATTAATATCACCTTTGTTATGTCCATTCATCCACTTGTAAACCTCTATCATGACACTCCCAAATTCTTCGTCTTTCAAGAGATTGTAATTTAAGCTTGTCAATCTTTCTTCATGACAGGTTTCTAATTGGGGAATTAACTTATAGTCATCCTACGCTGGACACGTTCAAGTGAATTTATATCCATTCTATAGTAAGGCGACCAAAACTGAACTGCATAATCTAAATGGGGCCTAACCAGAGCAAGATATAACTGAAGAACCACACCAGGTGTCTTGTTACTAACGCATCGATTAATAAATCCCAGTATCCTATTTGCCTTATTACGAACATTCATGCATTGATCCTTTGGTTTTAAATTCTTACTAATCATAACTCCCAGATCCCTTTCGCAATCTCAACACCATCTAGCTCGTATCTTGTAACTTGCATCAGCGGTGTTTTGCATATCTTGGAGTAATCTTTCTAACATTGGGTTCTCTAACATTGGTGTTCCACACCCTGATGGCTTGGTGCTGCAGTCTGATGTTTAGTGGCTGTATGTTCAGGAGTTCATGGAGCTCCTGGATTGTCTGATCATATGGTGGACGGTGTTTTGCTGCTCTCCTTAGCGCCTTATTTTATACTGCTTGGAGTTTCTGCATGTTAGTTTTCTTTAAGGTGTGTAGTGGTACTGGGGGATACTCTAGATGTGGCCGAACTAGAGCCTTATATAGGTGGATCTGAATGTTTGTACTGAGGCTTCGGAATCTCCTCAGTTTTCCTAAGGCTGCTTTGGCTTTGTTTAGTCGGTCCCTTACGTGAATTTGTATCCCTGTTCTATTTATCATGAGTCCAAGTATTCTGCCGACCTCCGCATATTGGATCAGGCGGTTGCCAAGGATAATATTACCCCTCCCAGGGTACCAGGCCCCCTCCCCGGGTACCAGGCCCCCTCCCCGGGTACCAGGCCCCCTCCCCGGGTACCAGGCCCCCTCCCCGGGTACCAGGCCCCCTCCCCGGGTACCAGGCCCCCTCCCCGGGTACCAGGCCCCCTCCCCGGGTACCAGGCCCCCTCCCCGGGTACCAGGCCCCCTCCCCGGGTACCAGGCCCCCTCCCCGGGTACCAGGCCCCCTCCCAGGGTACCAGGCCCCCTCCCCGGGTACCAGGCCCCCTCCCCGGGTACCAGGCCCCCTCCCCGGGTACCAGGCCCCCTCCCCGGGTACCAGGCCCCCCTCCCCGGGTACCAGGCCCCCCTCCCCGGGTACCAGGCCCCCCTCCCCGGGTACCAGGCGCCCCTGGTACAATCCAACAAACACGACCTCACAGGTAAGTAGTGACCTACCCACAAGGATCCTGAGCAGTATGATCGTTGCTCACTTAGAAAACCCTAGCAAGTCCAGGGTCATTTGTATCCGTGATTAAAGAAACGTACAAGAGGAATGGTCTCTCAGAAATGGTATTCCCAGACAATCCCTGCTCCCTCAACACCATAACAGCCATGGTGGACAGCTATACAATCAGCACTACCCCGAGTGTGACTCCCACCAAGGGCCAGCAGCCACCACTCCACCACCAAGGGCCAGCAGCCACCACTCCACCACCAAGGGCCAGCAGCCACCACTCCACCACCAAGGGCCAGCAGCCACCACTCCACCACCAAGGGCCAGCACCCACCACTCCACCACCAAGGGCCAGCACCCACCACTCCACCACCAAGGGCCAGCAGCCACCACTCCACCACCAAGGGCCAGCAGCCACCACTCCACCAAGGGCCAGCAGCCACCACTCCACCAACAAGGGCCAGCAGCCACCACTCCACCACCAAGGGCCAGCACCCACCACTCCACCACCAAGGGCCAGCAGCCACCACTCCACCACCAAGGGCCAGCACCCACCACTCCACCACCAAGGGCCAGCACCCACCACTCCACCAACAAGGGCCAGCAGCCACCACTCCACCAACAAGGGCCAGCAGCCACCACTCCACCACCAAGGGCCAGCACCCACCACTCCACCACCAAGGGCCAGCACCCACAACTCCACCACCAAGGGCCAGCACCCACCACTCCACCAACAAGGGCCAGCACCCACCACTCCACCAACAAGGGCCAGCACCCACCACTCCACCACCAAGGGCCAGCAGCCACCACTCCACCACCAAGGGCCAGCACCCACCACTCCACCAACAAGGGCCAGCAGCCACCACTCCACCACCAAGGGCCAGCACCCACCACTCCACCAACAAGGGCCAGCAGCCACCACTCCACCACCAAGGGCCAGCAGCCACCACTCCACCACCAAGGGCCAGCAGCCACCACTCCACCACCAAGGGCCAGCAGCCACCACTCCACCACCAAGGGCCAGCACCCACCACTCCACCAACAAGGGCCAGCAGCCACACCACCAAGGGCCAGCACCCACCACTCCACCACCAAGGGCCAGCACCCACCACTCCACCAACAAGGGCCAGCAGCCACCACTCCACCAACAAGGGCCAGCAGCCACCACTCCACCACCAAGGGCCAGCAGCCACCACTCCACCACCAAGGGCCAGCAGCCACCACTCCACCACCAAGGGCCAGCAGCCACCACTCCACCAACAAGGGCCAGCAGCCACCACTCCACCACCAAGGGCCAGCAGCCACCACTCCACCACCAAGGGCCAGCAGCCACCACTCCACCACCAAGGGCCAGCAGCCACCACTCCACCAACAAGGGCCAGCAGCCACCACTCCACCACCAAGGGCCAGCAGCCACCACTCCACCACCAAGGGCCAGCAGCCACCACTCCACCATCAAGGGCCAGCAGCCACCACTCCACCACCAAGGGCCAGCAGCCACCACTCCACCACCAAGGGCCAGCACCCACCACTCCACCACCAAGGGCCAGCACCCACCACTCCACCACCAAGGGCCAGCACCCACCACTCCACCACCAAGGGCCAGCAGCCACCACTCCACCAAGGGCCAGCAGCCACCACTCCACCAACAAGGGCCAGCAGCCACCACTCCACCACCAAGGGCCAGCACCCACCACTCCACCACCAAGGGCCAGCAGCCACCACTCCACCACCAAGGGCCAGCACCCACCACTCCACCACCAAGGGCCAGCACCCACCACTCCACCATCAAGGGCCAGCAGCCACCACTCCACCACCAAGGGCCAGCAGCCACCACTCCACCACCAAGGGCCAGCACCCACCACTCCACCACCAAGGGCCAGCACCCACCACTCCACCACCAAGGGCCAGCACCCACCACTCCACCACCAAGGGCCAGCAGCCACCACTCCACCACCAAGGGCCAGCAGCCACCACTCCACCACCAAGGGCCAGCACCCACCACTCCACCATCAAGGGCCAGCAGCCACCACTCCACCACCAAGGGCCAGCAGCCACCACTCCACCACCAAGGGCCAGCACCCACCACTCCACCACCAAGGGCCAGCACCCACCACTCCACCACCAAGGGCCAGCACCCACCACTCCACCACCAAGGGCCAGCAGCCACCACTCCACCACCAAGGGCCAGCAGCCACCACTCCACCACCAAGGGCCAGCAGCCACCACTCCACCACCAAGGGCCAGCACCCACCACTCCACCAACCATCAACCAGCCAGAGGAAGACGATACAACACCAGCAGCCACCACTGATGACCTCCGAAGGGGGCCCTCAGGCAAACACCCATACACGCTCCACAGGGTACACAGGATCAGGGACATACACGCTCCACAGGGTACACAGGATCAGGGACATACACGCTCCACAGGGTACACAGGATCAGGGACATACACGCTCCACAGGGTACACAGGATCAGGGACATACACGCTCCACAGGGTACACAGGACCAGGGACATACACGCTCCACAGGGTACACAGGATCAGGGACATACACGCTCCACAGGGTACACAGGATCAGGGACATACACGCTCCACAGGATACACAGGATCAGGGACATACACACTCCACAGGGTACACAGGATCAGGGACATACACGCTCCACAGGATACACAGGATCAGGGACATACACACTCCACAGGGTACACAGGATCAGGGACATACACGCTCCACAGGATACACAGGATCAGGGACATACACGCTCCACAGGGTACACAGGATCAGGGACATACACGCTCCACAGGATACACAGGATCAGGGACATACACGCTCCACAGGGTACACAGGATCAGGGACATACACGCTCCACAGGATACACAGGATCAGGGACATACACGCACCACAGGGTACACAGGATCAGGGACATACACGCTCCACAGGATACACAGGATCAGGGACATACACGCTCCACAGGGTACACAGGATCAGGGGACACGCTGGGAGCATCACTGCTCACCGCACACCCACAGACAATATTGAACAGTCACCCGGGACTCAGAAAATATCCCTAACAAAATCGAATTCTCAAGAAACACGACTCACAGGGTTAACCTCAAGACCCTCCGAGAAGATATAAAAACTCAGCACATAAAGTTCCAACACAACATTCCTAATGTCAATGCGAGTGACGTCTACAGCCAGATAATGACACGTTCTTTTAATCTAAACACCATAACCCTTCAGCAGAGAAGCTGCGATATGTTTAACACTGAACAACGGACACGCATCGATCCCAAACAATGCACCAGGTGGAAGAGACCCGTCAGTTTCAACATAGCCATCCAGTCATTAACAATAATTCAACACAATGTTCTAAGCTGGACTCCGCACATAACATTGGAACTCAGCGACTTGTATAGAGAAATAGATCTGGATATAATACTAACTAACAGCCATGGGAAAAGGGAAAGTGGGAAGATAAAGATCTTCAAGTACAAAACTGACCAGGTCAACAGAGCTGACCAGGCCAACGATGGAGCAACAATTGCTGTAAGCAGAAATATTTTACACAAAATTCTAGATAACTTTCAAGAAAACTTCCTGGCAATTGAACTCCAAACTACGAAAGGTATAATCTTCATAGGAACATGTTACCAACCACCAAGACGTCCTTACCTTCCCCTGGCCGACATCATGAAACTCACCAGAAGGAACAGACCTGCCTACTTCCTGGGAGATCTGAACCAAGCACAGAACACTGGGACACGGAAGGAACAACCAAGCAGGAGAAGCCATCCACAATATGATAAGGAACGGAAATCTAACCCACCTGGGCCCAGACTTCCCAACTTACGTCAGACAAGGCCACAGTGGTAAACCAGACTTAATACTGTCCAACAACCACCACTTCCTAAACACCCACATAGAAAGGGGACCTGTGAGCACAAGCGACCACCTACCCATAATAATGACACTATCAACTAACCCCATTCAGAAACCCTCACCACTAAGACTTCAATACACTAAAACTGACTGGGAAGCGTTCAGTAGGAGTGCACAGGAAATCAGTGTCACAGATTTTAATGGAAAGGAAACATCATGCATAAACGCCGAGTTAAATACATGGATTAACACCATAGAAAAATGCATGACTGATCACATCCCCGTAGCTCACCACATAACGCTCCCACACCCCCCAGCCACTGAGGCGCTCAGGACACTGCAAACCAGATATAACAACCTTCTACAACTCATAATACAACACGGGTGGACGGATGAGCGCAAAAGACTACAAAGGGAACAAACAAGATGAGCTACAAGATCTGTGCAACACAGAGTACACCAAACAATGGGATGACCTAATAAGCAATATCCAAGTCGACTACAGAAACCCGGGAAAGTTCTGGAAAAAAGTAAAGACCCTGATGGGAAGCTCTTCTGAGGAAACACCCTACATCATAGACGCCTCAGGAAATAAACTCTATGAGGAGAGAGAACAAGAGCAGGAATTCAGGAAATTCTGGGAAAAAATATTCAGGATGAACCCGAAAGAAAATTTTAACTTTTGCCCCATTAATGAAAAGGAAATTACAACTCAAGTCGATAACAGAGCTGCAGCACTACTCCCGACGCAAACAATAGACCTTAACAACATACGCGATGACTGCCACCTTATGAAACACATGACCATTGCAGAGGTCCATAAAACAATTATGGGTTTCAAGAACAAGGCGCCGGGCAACAGCAAGATAAATAAGATGGTATTAACCAACCTACCAGTGATTGCACTCCATCAATACACATGTATCTTAAATGCAGCTCTTGCATCTGGACTATTCCCCACATACTTCAAGAATGCCACAATAAGATTAATCCCCAAGCCAGGTAAACCCCCAACCCAAGCTGAAAACTACAGGCCAATTTCCCTCCTCGAAGTACCAGGTAAAATATTCGAAAAAATAATCAACCAGAGACTGGTGAAGTACATGGAAGAGGAAGGGAAGTATAACACCAGGCAGCTTGGGTTTAGACACCACAGAGGGGCCCACACAGCTATAGCCCTGATCTACCAGCATATATCAGAGGGGCCCATACAGCTATAGCCCTGATCTACCAGCATATATCAGAGGGCCCATACAGCTATAGCCCTGATCTACCAGCATATAGCAGAGGGCCCATACAGCTATAGCCCTGATCTACCAGCATATATCAGAGGGCCCATACAGCTATAGCCCTGATCTACCAGCATATATCAGAGGGCCCATACAGCTATAGCCCTGATCTACCAGCATATAGCAGAGGGCCCATACAGCTATAGCCCTGATCTACCAGCATATAGCAGAGGGCCCATACAGCTATAGCCCTGATCTACCAGCATATAGCAGAGGGGCCCACACAGCTATAGCCCTGATCTACCAGCATATAGCCAACGCGGTGTCGAAAAATTATCAACGTAATATAGTGCTTAGAGACGTCTCGAAAGCCTTCGACAAAGTGTGGCACACAGGCCTAAAATATAAGATATCTGAACTAGGGCTTCCTGAGAGATTTACTGCTACTCTCTGCAGCTTTATAGACAATAAAACTGCTAGGCTCAATATCGGCAGCTACTTGGGTGACGTAATAGAACTGAAAAGTGGAGTACCACAAGGAAGCTGACTCTCCCCTACTCTATTCAACATATATACAGCTGACCTACCCCAACCCCAACATGGAGAATACATCACATACGCTGACGATGTCACCCAAATAATATGCCAACCGGGACCATCAAAGCCGCTTCTAGCCGACAAGACCAAGGCAGCAATTGAACTCATAAACAACTTTGAGAAGCAATGGAAAATTAGCACTAACAAACAAAAGTTTCAGATAATACACATTGCGAAAAGAAACTCAGACTCCATTATTCTTGACAACCAGCCGATCCAATATGCGGAGGTCGGCAGAATACTGGGACTCATGATAAATAGAACAGGGATACAAATTCATGTAAGGGACCGACTAAGCAAAGCCAAAGCAGCCTTAGGAAAACTGAGGAGATTCCGAAGCCTCAGTACTAACATTCAGATCCACCTATATAAGGCTCTAGTTCGGCCGCATCTAGAGTATCCCCCAGTACCACCACACACCATAAAGAAAACTAACATGCAGAAACAGCAAGCAGTGCGGTATAAGGCACTAAGGAGAGCAGCAAAACACCGTCCACCATATGATCAGACAATCCAGGAGCTCCACGAACTCCTGAACACAGCCACTAAACATCAGACTGCAGCACCAAGCCATCAGGGTGTGGAACACCATCGAAATGTTAGAGGACCCAATGTTAGAAAGATTACTCCAAGATGAGACGCCCCACTCCCACAGCTGGTGGCCCAAGATGAGACGCCCCGCTCCCACAGCTGGTAGCCCAAGATGAGACGCCCCGCTCCCACAGCTGGTGGCCCAAGATGAGACGCCCCACTCCCACAGCTGGTGGCCCAAGATTAGACGCCCCGCTCCTACAGCTGGTGGCCCAAGATGAGACGCCCCACTCCCACAGCTGGTGGCCCAAGATGAGACGCCCCACTTCCACAGCTGGTGGCCCAAGATGAGACGCCCCACTTCCACAGTTGGTGGCCCAAGATGAGACGCCCCACTCCCACAGCTGGTGGCCCAAGATGAGACGCCCCACTCCCACAGTTGGTGGCCCAAGATGAGTCGCCCCGCTCCCACGGCTGGTGGCCCAAGATGAGACGCCCCCCTCCCACAGTTGGTGGCCCAAGATGAGACGCCCCACTCCCACAGCTGGTGGCCCAAGATGAGACGCCCCACTCCCACAGTTGGTGGCCCAAGATGAGTCGCCCCGCTCCCACAGCTGGTGGCCCAAGATGAGACGCCCCCCTCCCACAGCTGGTGACCTAAGATGAGACGCCCCACTCCCACAGCTGGTGGCCCAAAATGAGACGCCCCGCTCCCACAGTTGGTGGCCCAAGAGCCGCGATTCACTAGATGAAACCCCCGCCCCACAGTACATAATTCCCAGATGAAATACTGGCCAGAAATCCTTCCCCCAATTGGAAAAACTGAGTATGTATGTGTGGGTGTATGTGTATGGATGTGTGTATGCATATGTATATAAACATATATGTATTAATAAATCAATAAACAATAAACAGAACAATAAATCAATAAACAGAACAACATGTGTGGAAGGATCGGAGTGTGTATATATGAATGCTACACAGTATTCATCTATGGACATCCATATATGGTGAAACACATGTGAAGAACCTCTCTCACACTCACAGCTCCCTGACAAGAGGGAGCCAGCTTAGCTTAGCTGCCAACACCCACACATGGTGGCAGCAAGGCGGACAGCCCGCCTGCTTTCATACCTCTCACTGTATTTCCCACTTCTATACTTCCCTTCACCTAGGCCTCTCCCTCCTCCTTACCCCCCCCCCCCCCAAAAAAAAAGTACCAGGTGCCCCTCCCCGGGTACCAGACCCACACCGCCCCGGGTACCAGCACCCCCCCCCCCGCCACTCATAACACCAATACCGATATTTAAAAAAAATGAAACGTGTTCGTCCCAAATAATACAACGAGAAATCTGGTCTTACATAGAGTGAGTTTCTCCACGTCTGAAGCCTGGTGCGGGCCTGCCTGTCCCCACCCCTCTCTGACCGTCCCCACCCCTCCTCCTCTCTGTCCATCCGACCCCCCCCCCATCTTCGTGTGCCCGCCCCTACCACCCTCCCACCGCCCCCGTTCACGTCCGCCCCCCCCCCTCCCTGCAACACGGGGTAGGGAAAACTGGGCAAGAAATGCCACCGCTCCCCGCCGGCGCCTGGCCAACGATGGTGACTACTTGTAAAGGCGGTTTTTGTGTATTATGTTCGCTCCTGGGCGACGTGAGGGAAGGAGACCTGCAGAGAAAGCTGGGCGCGGCTCCACCTTACACCGTCTACCACTTAAACCTTCCTCGCTCAAACACTCACACTCACATATGCCGTCCCCATAAATATTGGATTCATTGAACGCAATTGGAAAATCCAGTGAACTCCTGGAGCAGACTAGAAGCGAACGCCAGCAACAATTACAACAGTAAATGTGATGGGAGAAATTTAGGTCGGGAGAAGTTGTATTAGAAGTCGGGGGAGAGAGAGAGGCGGACAACTGACGTGCTCAGACCTGCCAATGGAACCACTCACTCAATTATACCTTGGTGGCTGAGTGTTGCGGCAGGCGGCTGGCCTCTAGACCCCGGGCCTCCAGACCCCGGGCCTCCAGACCCCGGGCCTCCAGACCCCGGGCCTCCACACCCCGGGCCTCCACACCCCGGGCCTCCAGACCCCGGGCCTCCAGACCCCGGGCCTCCAGACCCCGGGCCTCCAGACCCCGGGCCTCCAGACCCCGGGCCTTCAGACCCCGGGCCTTCAGACCCCGGGCCTCCAGACCCCGGGCCTCCAGACCCCGGGCCTCCAGACCCCGGGCCTCCAGACCCCGGGCCTCCAGACCCCGGGCCTTCACACCCCGGGCCTCCAGACCCCGGGCCTCCAGACCCCGGGCCTCCAGACCCCGGGCCTCCAGACCCCGGGCCTTCACACCCCGGGCCTCCAGACCCCGGGCCTTAGACCCCGGGCCTTAGACCCCGGGCCTTAGACCCCGGGCCTTAGACCCCGGGCCTCCAGACCCCGGGCCTCCACACCCCGGGCCTCCACACCCCGGGCCTCCAGACCCCGGGCCTTAGACCCCGGGCCTTAGACCCCGGGCCTCCAGACCCCGGGCCTCCAGACCCCGGGCCTCCACACCACCACCAGACCCCGGGCCACAGACTACTGTTGTCATCCACCACCAGACCCCGGGCCACAGACTACTGTTGTCATCCACCACCAGACCCCGGGCCACAGACTACTGCTGTCATCCACCACCAGACCCCGGGCCTTAGACTACTGTTGTCATCCACCACCAGACCCCGGGCCTTAGACTACTGTTGTCATCCACCACCAGACCCCGGGCCTTAGACTACTGCTGTCATCCACCACCAGACCCCGGGCCTTAGACTACTGTTGTCATCCACCACCAGACCCCGGGCCTTAGACTACTGTTGTCATCCACCACCAGACCCCGGGCCACAGACTACTGTTGTCATCCACCACCAGACTCCGGGCCTTAGACTACTGCTGTCATCCACCACCAGACCCCGGGCCTTAGACTACTGCTGTCATCCACCACCAGACTCCGGGCCTTAGACTACTGCTGTCTTCCACCACCAGACCCCGGGCCACAGACTACTGTTGTCATCCACCACCAGACCCCGGGCCACAGACTACTGCTGTCATCCACCACCAGACCCCGGGCCTTAGACTACTGTTGTCATCCACCACCAGACCCCGGGCCTTAGACTACTGTTGTCATCCACCACCAGACCCCGGGCCTTAGACTACTGCTGTCATCCACCACCAGACCCCGGGCCACAGACTACTGTTGTCATCCACCACCAGACCCCGGGCCACAGACTACTGCTGTCATCCACCACCAGACCCCGGGCCACAGACTACTGTTGTCATCCACCACCAGACCCCGGGCCACAGACTACTGTTGTCATCCACCACCAGACCCCGGGCCACAGACTACTGCTGTCATCCACCACCAGACCCCGGGCCTTAGACTACTGCTGTCATCCACCACCAGACCCCGGGCCACAGACTACTGCTGTCATCCACCACCAGACCCCGGGCCTTAGACTACTGCTGTCATCCACCACCAGACCCCGGGCCACAGACTACTGCTGTCATCCACCACCACACCCCGGGCCACAGACTACTGCTGTCATCCACCACCAGACCCCGGGCCTTAGACTACTGCTGTCATCCACCACCAGACCCCGGGCCACAGACTACTGCTGTCATCCACCACCAGACCCCGGGCCTTAGACTACTGTTGTCATCCACCACCTGACCCCGGGCCTTAGACTACTGTTGTCATCCACCACCTGACCCCGGGCCTTAGACTACTGCTGTCATCCACCACCAGACCCCGGGCCTTAGACTACTGCTGTCATCCACCACCAGACCCCGGGCCTTAGACTACTGCTGTCATCCACCACCAGACCCCGGGCCACAGA
This sequence comes from Procambarus clarkii, assembly GCF_040958095.1. Classification (NCBI taxonomy): domain Eukaryota; kingdom Metazoa; phylum Arthropoda; class Malacostraca; order Decapoda; family Cambaridae; genus Procambarus; species Procambarus clarkii. The sequence continues at coordinate 22,143,604 of NC_091228.1, read as the reverse complement.
CTACTGCTGTCATCCACCACCAGACCCCGGGCCACAGACTACTGCTGTCATCCACCACCAGACCCCGGGCCTTAGACTACTGCTGTCATCCACCACCAGACCCCGGGCCACAGACCACTGCTGTGTGTTACCACAAATCCTTGAACTGTACCCACATTTCGCTTCCAGTAGATAAACGACATATGAGATTCAGAAACAAGTAGTGTATTGTGAGGACTAATAATAAACAGCAGCTCCGCTATGACTCTGTAATATCCCCATTGGCCAAACTATTATGTATTAACGATAAGACCTACCATTAATGTATGATGACTTACTGTAAATATGTAGCTCTTGAAATAGCACTTTCTCTGTAACTAGTTGACATTGTAACTATAAGGTGTGAAGGATAGATGAAATTGTTTATGTAATAATCTAAGATGAGGTCTGATAAAGACCTTTTGTGCCCTCTGTAATGCTTTTGCGCTACCGCTCACAGGATGAGTATGGGGTGCACAATAAACTACCGCTCACAGGATGAGTATGGGGTGCACAATAAACTACCGCTCACAGGATGAGTATGGGGTGCACAATAAACTAGCCGCCTCGGCGGCAACAATCAATGCTGTGTTCCACCATCAGCCAGTAACACTGGTCCACACGACACGATATATCACGTTACGACAGGATATATCACGTTATACAGGATATATCACGTTATGACAGGATATATCACGTTATAACAGGATATATCACGTTATGACAGGATATATCACGTTATGACAGGATATATCACGTTATTACAGGATATATCACGGTATGAAAGGATATATCACGTTATGACAGGATATATCACGTTATGATGGCATATCCCGTTATGACATGATATATCACGTTATGACAGGATATATCACGTTATGACAGGGTATATCACGTTATGACACGATATATCACGTTATGATGGTATATCACGTTATGACAAAATATATATCACGTTATGACAAAATATATATCACGTTATGACAGGATATATTACGTTATGACGGCATATCACGTTATGCGAGAATATATCACGTTATGACAGGATATATCACGTTATGACGGTATATCACGTTATTCGAGGATATATCACGTTATTCGAGGATATATCACGTTATGACACGATATATCACGTTATGACACGATATATCATGTTATGCCAGGATATATCACGTTATGACACGATATATCACGTTAGGACAGGATATATCACGTTACAAGATATATCACGTTGTGACAGGATATATCACGTTATGACAGGATGTATCACGATACAACAGGATATATCACGTTATGACAGGTTATATCACGTCATGACAGGATATATCACGTTATGACAGGATATATTACGTTATGACAGGATATATTACGTTACAACAGGATATATCACGTTATGACAGGATATATGACGTTATGACAGGATATATCACGTTATGACAGGATATATTACGTTATGACAGGATATATCACGTTACAACAGGATATATCACGTTGTGACAGGATATATCACGTTATGACAGGATATATCACGTTATGACAGGATATATCACTTTATGACAGGGTATATCACGTTATGACAGGATATATTACGTTATGACAGGATATATCACGTTACAACAGGATATATCACGTTGTGAAAGGATATATCACGTTACAACAGGATATATCACATTATGACAGGATATATCACTTTATGACAGGATATATCACGTTATGACAGGACATATGTTATGATTGGATATATCACGTTACGACAGGATATATCACGTTATGACAGGATATATCACGTTACGACAGGGTATATCACGTTACGACAGGATATATCACGTTATAACAGGATATATCACATTATGACAGGATATATTACGTTATGACAGGATATATCACGTTATGACAGGATATATCACGTTATGACAGGATATATCACGTTATGATGGCATATCACGTTATGACAGGATATATCACGTTATGACAGGATATATCACGTTATGACAGGGTATATCACGTTATGACAGGATATATCACGTTATGACGGTATATCACGTTATGCCAGGATATATAATGATATATTATGACACGATATATCACGTTATGACACGATATATCATGTTATGCCAGGATATATCACGTTATGACACGATATATCACGTTAGGACAGGATATATCACGTTGTGACAGGACATATCACGTTATGACAGTATATCACGTAATGACAGGATATATCACGTTATGACAGGATATATTACGTTATGACAGGATATATTACGTTATGACAGGATATATTACGTAATGACAGGATGTATCACGTTACAACAGGATATACCACGTTATGACAGGTTATATCACGTTATGACAGGATATATCACGTTATGACAGGATATATTACGTTATGACAGGATATATTACGTTACAACAGGATATATCACGTTATGACAGGATATATCACGTTACAACAGGATATATCACGTTGTGACAGGATATATCACGTTATGACAGGATATATCACTTTATGACAGGGTATATCATGTTATGACAGGATATATCACGTTACGACAGGATATATCACGTTACGACAGGATATATCACGTTACGACAGGATATATCACGTTACGACAGGGTATATCACGTTACAAGATATATCACGTTATAACAGGATATATCACGTTATGACAGGATATATCACGTTATTACAAGATATATCACGTTATGACAGGATATATCACGTTATGATGGCATATCACGTTATGACAGGATATATCACGTTATGATGGCATATCACGTTATGACAGGATATATCACGTTATGACAGGATATATCACGTTATGACAGAGTATATCACGTTATGACACGATATATCACGTTATGATGGTATATCACGTTATGACAAAATATATATCACGTTATGGCAGGATATATCACGTTATGACGGTATATCACGTTATGCGAGGATATATCACGTTATGACAGGATATATCATGTTATGCCAGGATATATCACGTTATGACACGACATATCACGTTAGGACAGGATATATGACGTTAACGACAAGATATATCACGATGTGACAGGATATATCACGTTACGACAAGATATATCACGTTGTGACAGGATATATCACGTTACGACAGGATATATCCCGTTACGACAGGGTTTATCACGTTACGACAGGATATATCACGTTATGACAGGGTATATCACGTTATGACAAGGTATATCACGTTACGACAGGATATATCACGTTGTGACAGGATATATCACGTAATGACAGGATATATCACTTTATGACAGGGTATATCACGTTACGACAGGGTATATCACGTTACAAGATATATCACGTTATAACAGGATATATCACGTTATGACAGGATATATCACGTTATTACATGATATATCACGTTATGACAGGATATATCACGTTATTACAGGATATATCACGTTATGACAGGATATATCACGTTATGACAGGATATATCACGTTATGACAGGATATATCACGTTATGATGGCATATCACGTTATGACAGGATATATCACGTTATGACAGGGTATATCACGTTATGACACGATATATCACGTTATGACAAAATATATATCACGTTATGGCAGGATATATCACGTTATGACGGTATATCACGTTATGCCAGGATATATCACGTTATGCCAGGATATATCACGATATATCACGTTATGACACGATATATCATGTTATGCCAGGATATATCACGATATATCACGTTAGGACAGGATATATCACGTTAACGACAAGATATATCACGTTGTGACAGGATATATCACGATACGACAAGATATATCACGTTGTGACAGGATATATCCCGTTACGACAGGGTTTATCACGTTACGACAGGATATATCACGTTATGACAGGGTATATCACGTTATGACAAGGTATATCACGTTACGACAGGATATATCACGTTGTGACAGGATATATCACGTAATGACAGGATATATCACGTTATGATGGTATATCACGTTATGACAGGATGTATCACGTTACAACAGGATATATTACGTTACGACAGGATATATCACGTTATGACAGGATATATCACGTTATGACAGGATATATTACGTTATGACAGGATATATCACGTAACAACAAGATATATCACGTTATGACCGGATATATCACGTTATGACAGGATATATCACGTTACAATAGGATATATCACGTTAAGACAGAATATATCACGTTACAACAGGATATATCACGTTATGACAGGATATATCACTTTACAACAGGATATATCACGTTATGACTGGATATATCACGTTATGACAGGATATATCACTTTATGACAGGGTATATCACGTTATGACAGGATATATCACGTTACGACAGGGTATATCACGTTACGACAGGACATGTTATGACAGGACATATCACGTTACGACAGGATATATCACGTTATGACAGGATATATCACGTTACGACAGGGTATATCACGTTATGACAGGATAAATCACGTTACGACTGGATTTATCACGTTACGACAGGGTATACCACGTTACAACAGGATATATCACGTTATGACAAGATATATCACATTACAACAGGATATATCACGTTATGACAGGATATATTACGTTACAACAGGATATATCACATTATGACTGGATATATCACGTTATGACAGGATATATGACTTTATGACAGGGTATATCACGTTATGACAGGATATATCACGTTACGACAGGATATATCACGTTACGACAGGATATATCACGTTACGACAGGATATATCACGTTACGACAGGACATGTTATGACAGGATATATCACGTTACGACAGGGTATATCACGTTACGACAGGATATATCACGTTATGACAGGATATATCACGTTACGACAGGGTATATCACGTTACGACAGGGTATATCACGTTACGACAGGACATATGTTATGACAGGATATATCACGTTATGACAGGATATATCACGTTACGACAGGGTATATCACGTTACGACAGGACATATGTTATGACAGGATATTTCACGTTATGACAGGATATATCACGTTACGACAGGATATATCACGTTACGACAGGATATATCACGTTATGACAGGATATATCCCGTTACTGGGTCACAACGCCCGCTCCAGCACCACAAGATCAGCATTTTCGGGAACTACCAGATAGCAGTCTTAACAGACTGAGCAGCAATGTGTAGTGAGCGTGTCTGGAACATACTTAGAGGGGTTCTGGGAGTTCTTCTACTCCCCAAGCCCGGCCCGAGGCCAGGCTTGACTTGTGAGAGTTTGGTCCACCAGGCTGTTGCTTGGAGCGGCCCGCAGGCCCACATATACCTGGTTGATGGGGTTCTGGGAGTTCTTCTACTGCCCAAGCCCGGCCCGAGGCCAGGCTTGACTTGTGAGAGTTTGGTCCACCAGGCTGTTGCTTGGAGCGGCCCGCAGGGCCACATATACCTGCTTGATGGGGTTCTGGGAGTTCTTCTACTGTTCCCCGAGCCCGGCCCGAGGCCAGGCTTGACTTGTGAGAGTTTTGTCCACCAGGCTGTTGCTTGGAGCGGCCCGCAGGCCCACATATACCTGCTTGATGGGGTTCTGGGAGTTCTTCTACTCCCCAAGCCCGGTCCGAGGCCAGGCTTGACTTGTGAGAGTTTGGTCCACCAGGCTGTTACTTGGAGCGGCTCGCAGGCTCTCATATCCATTACAGTCTGGTGGGTCCCGCACTTCTTATAAGAAGTTACGAAAGTGTCTCTTGAATACATTCACTTTTGTTTCGGCAATATTTCTAATGCTTGCTGGGTGTTAAACAGCTATGGACCCCCTGGTGTGGACTCCTTGGTGTGAACCCCTGGTGTGGATCCCATGGTGTCGAGCCTCTGATGTGGATCCCTGGTGTGGAGCCCCTGGTGTGGACCCCCTGGTGTGGACCCCTGGTGTGGACCCCTGGTGTGGATCCCATAGTGTCGAGCCTCTGATGTGGATCCCTGGTGTGGAGCCCCTGGTGTGGACCCTCTGGTGTGGACCCCTGGTGTGGACCCCTGGTGTGGATCCCATAGTGTCGAGCCTCTGATGTGGATCCCTGATGTGGAGCCCCTGGTGTGGTCCCCCTGGTGTGGTCCCCCTGGTGTGGAGCCTCTGATGTGGACCCCCTGGTGTGGACCCCGGATGTAGACCCCTGGTGTGGACCCCGGATGTAGACCCCTGGTGTGGACCCCCTAATGTAGACCCCTGGTGTGGACCCCTGGTGTGGACCCCCTAATGTAGACCCCTGGTGTTGACCCCTGGTGTGGACACCAACGTGTGCGCTTCTCATAGTTTCAGCCATAATAGTAAAATAATATGGATCATTTTGTCAGTGATAAAAGAGATTGATCCCCGCCAGCACATCTTGCTAGTGGTGTTTGATGTAGAATTTGTGGAGGACAACATGCACAGAATTACCTTGGTTTGAGGTGATGTGAAGGCGTGCCAGGGGGCGTGGCAGGGGGGCGTGAGGGCGTGGCAAGGGGGCGTGAGGGTGTGGCAAGGGGGGCGAGGCAGGAGGCGTGGCAAGGGGGCGCGCCAAGACGAGGGAAGGCGTCCAGGATAAACAATGACAAGAGCGGCTCACAGTGGTATCGACCCACGCCCCACACCACCCCCACGCCCCAAGTTCTCTCTCAGAGTACCTGTTGCACCTCTGCTTTTCAACGGGGGTATTCTGCACATCCTGCCATGCCTCCTGGTCTCATTTGGTGTTATTTCTGTGTGCAGGTTTGGGACCAGCCCCTCTAATATTTTCCACGTGTAAATTATTATGTATCTCTCCCGCCTGCGCTCAAGAGAATACAGATTTAGGCTCTTTAGTCGGTCCCAATAGTTCAGGTGTTTTACTGAGTGGATTCTAGCAGTAAAGGATCTCTGCACGCTCTCCAGGTCAGCAATTTCTCCAGCTTTGAAAGGGGCTGTCATTGTGCAGCAGTACTCCACTCTAGAGAGCACAAGCGTCTTGAAAAGCATCATCATCGGTATAGCATCTCTAGTGTGAAAAGTTCTTGTTATCTAACCTGTCATTTTTCTTGCAGTTGTGACGGCTACTTTATTGTGTTCTTTAAAGGTAAGGTCTTCCGACATGAGTACACCCAGATCCTTTACATTGCCTTTTCGTTCTGTTATGATTTGCCTGAGTTTTGTACGTGGTTTCTGTTTTTATATTTTCATTTTTTCCATAGCGCATGAGCTTGGAACTTATCTTCGTTAAACACCATATTATTTTCTGTAGCCCATAGAAAGACCTGATTTACATTTGATTGGAGGTTAGCTGTGTCATCTATGTTGACTACTCTCATGAAAATCCTAGTGTCATCTGCAAAGGATGATACAGTGCTATAGGTTGTGTTCTTGTCTGTATCCGATATGAGGATGAGAAAAAGTGCTGGATCAAGCACAGTACCCTGGGGGACTGAGCTCTTCACGGTTGATGGTCACCAGGTTTTAAGAGTTAGAAGGAAGGACTGTAATATTTTCACACGTGCGGCCACACAAGGGTCTGGATACTCATTTTTGTGTCGAACAAAACACAGAATAACAGTCAATCAAATCAAATCGTGTCCAAGCACAGTTAACAGCTCTGTACCTCAGGGTACAATCCTTGCACCCTGCTTTTCCCTTATTTTCATATCAGATAGAGACAAAAATACAAGTCACAGGTTCGTATCATCCTTTGCAGATGACATAAAAATCATCACGAAAATTACCTCTGCTGAAGACATTGAAAAGCTACAAGCAGATATTAATAAAGTTTTCGACTGGGCAGCAGAAAATAATATGATGTTTAAGAGCGATAAATTCCAGGTACTCAGGTACGGTAATAATGAGAACCTTAAACATAATACAGGGTACAAAACGCAATCAAATCTGCCCAAAGTAGGAAAGCAGCATGTCAAGGATTTGGGAATAATGATGTCTGACGATCTAATGTTTAGGGAGCATAACGAAGCCAATATTGCGTTAGATTAAAAAATGATTGGATGGATTACGAGAATTTTCGAATCCAGGGATCCCATCACAATGGTTGTACTCTTAAAATCACTTGTGTTGTCCCGTCTTGAGTACTGCTCAGTACTCACTTCCCCCTTCAGAGCAGGAGAGATTGCTGAAATAGAGGGAATACAGAGAACATATACGGCACGCATAGACGAGATAAAACACCTAAATTATTGGGATCGTCTCAAAGCCCTCCAAATGTACTCACTAGAAAGGAGACGAGAGAGATAACAAATAATATACACATGGAAGATACTGGAGGGCCAAGTACCAAATCTACACAGTAAAATAACAACATACTGGAGTGAACGATATGGAAGAAAATGCAGAATAGAACCAGTGAAGAGCAGAGGTGCCATAGGCACAATCAGAGAACACTGTATAAACATCAGAGGTCCACGGTTGTTCAACGTCCTCCCAGCGAGCATAAGAAATATTGCCGGAACAACCGTGGACATCTTCAAGAGGAAACTAGATTTATTTCTTCAATTCGTTTTTTTATTGTTGCCGCCGAGGCGGCTAGTTTATTGTGCACCCCATACTCATCCTGTGAGCGGTAGCGCAAAAGCATTACAGAGGGCACAAAAGGTCTTTATCAGACCTCATCTTAGATTATTACATAAACAATTTCATCTATCCTTCACACCTTATAGTTACAATGTCAACTAGTTACAGAGAAAGTGCTATTTCAAGAGCTACATATTTACAGTAAGTCATCATACATTAATGGTAGGTCTTATCACTAATACATAATAGTTTGGCCAATGGGGATATTACAGAGTCATAGGGGAGCTGCTGTTTATTATTAGTCCTCACAATACACTACTTGTTTCTTAATCTCATATGTCGTTTATCTACTGGAAGCGAAATATGGATACAGTGCAAGGATTTCAGGTAATTTATCCATGGTAATAAGATAGGTTGCCATATCATACAGTGAGCTTAGACTTATCTCTAAAAGGCTCAATTTTACTACAATCCAAGATATAGTGTTCGAGTGTGTGTCCCTGTCTATGTGCACACACTTTACACTTTACTTCATCTAGATCTCTATACAAGCCGAACTGCCAGAGATACTTGTAGCCAAGTCTTATACGAGCTGTGACAACATCTGTTAGTCTACTGACTTTGTTACTTGCCCCATACACATGTTTTACTTCACACATTTCATTGTGATGAACAATGGACCTGCTAGTTCCAGTTTGCACTGTTCTACTTTCTTCAAATCCATCCAGGAGTTCTCGTCTAATGACACTTTTAAGGGACCTATTTGCTAACTCAAGATTCCGTTCAATACCGTCTTTATTTACTGCAGCCTTAGCAAGGGCGTCAACTTTGTCATGTTCCTGCATGCCAGTGTGAGAAGGAATCCACAACATTTTTATATTTACCCTCTTGCTAAGTATTCTTATATATCTACGTCTAGCTTCCAAGACAAGCACGTTATTACTTGATTGCAAACTGTTTATTGCTCGTAGTGAGGAAAGGGAGTCGGAAATAATTAAGCTGTCTACTTCAGTGTTGTCAATAATTTCGAGTGCTACCAGTATCGCTACCAACTCGGCTTGCATTGTGGACGCCCAGTTACTAATTCGGATATTCCTTTGAATTGTGCTGCCATCGGGCTGATGAGCAATAACAGCACTTCCTGCCCTCCCTGTAGCTGTATTGAGTGATCCGTCAGTGTATATGGTCTGTGCTATATTGTTTTCAGCTTGTATATTGTGAATGTGTTCTATGGTGCTTAATTTAGCAGCAAGCTGAGCATGAGGGTTGTTTGTGATTAGTTTCTTGGTGGGGTATGCAGGGGTCAGGATGTCAAAAGGTACTATCTGCCAGGGTGGAAGGAAGTGCTGTACTCCTTCATCTGTATATACATCGTGCAGTCCCATCATTTTAATATGAGTGGCTGTTCTTTGAATCCATTTAGACGTGCTAGTTCCATTTCGTATGTGTTCTAACAGTGCAACTGACACAATGTTGTTTTTGTTATCACGCAGCAGCTTTAGTCCCATCATAAGATTAATTTCAAATATTCTATCTCTAATGCTAAGTATACTTAATTCTTTCCGCATGTTGAGAACTTTGGTAGTTATAGGACAGCCAAGTATAATTCTGAGTGCTTCATTTTGCATTTTTTCCAGGCTATCAATACTTTTGCCATTCTGCAGGACCAAAGCTGGTGCATGATAGTCTATCAGAGACCTTATATACGCTAAATACATCATTCTTGCTATTCTAATATTAACACCATATTTCGGGCTGTACCCCACTACAGTTCTGAGAGCCTTGAGTCTGTCTCTACATTGTTGATGTAACTTATTGACTGCAGTTGAGGTACAAGGGACATAGACTCCAAGGTATTTGAAAGAAGAGACATAGTCTATTGGTATGTTATCTATCTTAAGTTTTCGTAGTCCACTTTTGCGGTTGCCAATTTGTCTGTTAAATACCTTAGTTTTAGCAGCGTTGATTACAAGACCAAGGCTCTCACAAGCTGTATGTATACAATTTAAGACTGTTTGCATTTCGCGGTGGGTTTTAGTATGCACAAGGATGTCATCTGCATAGCTGATAGTGATGTTTGCCGGACTAGTTGGGATTGATTTTAGTAAAGCATTAATTAGAACATTAAACAAGGTAGGACTAAGTACTCCTCCTTGTGGGGTGCCTAGTTGCATTACTTTAGTTTCACTCTTGTAGCCTTGGAACAGTGCAGAGGACTTCCGGTTGGTAAGATAGCCTCGTATCCATTGTAATAAATGTCCCCCTATATCCATTCTCGCTAATTCATACATAATCACTTCCCTATTAGCAATATCAAAGGCATTTTTTAAATCAAGAAATGTTGTGTACTTGTGCCTTTTATCTCCATGAACAGTAAGAAAGGTTGTGATACAGTTGTGTACACTTTTACCATGTGTGAAACAAGAAGTGCCGGACCAACCGGGCTGTGGTGGGTATGTGGGCCTGCGGGCCGCTCCAAGCAACAGCCTGGTGGACCAAACTCTCACAAGTCAGGCCGGGCTTGGGGAGTAGAAGAACTCCCAGAACCCCATTTTTTTTTTTGGGGGGGGGGTGTTAAGGAGGAGGGAGAGGCCTAGGTGAAGGGAAGTGTAGAAGTGGGAAACACAGTGAGAGGTATGAAAGCAGGCGGACTGTCCGCCTTGCTGACACGATGTGTGGGTGTTGGCAGCTAAGCTAAGCTGGCTCCCTCTTGTCAGGGAGCTGTGAGTGTGTGAGAGGTTCTTCACATGTGTTTCACCATATATGGATGTCTATAGATGAATACTGTGTAGCATTCATATATACACACTCCGATTCTTCCACACATGTTGTTCTGTTCCAGGCTATTTATTTTATTATAATTACTTATTATTTATTCATACATAGACATACATAAATATATGTATATTTATATACATATACACATACATACATAGATGAGGCAGGTAGCAGTGGCCACCACGCTGGCACACCACGGTCTGGCCTTAGAGTAGTGTCAGGGGAACACTGTGAACCTAGCCCCTAGAAATGTACACATATCAGCAGCGCGTCTGAGCTAGATGTCGGCGACACCAAACCTGCCCCCCCCCCCCGCCTCTCCAGTTTTGCACCCGCAAGATAACACACGTTCTTAACGGCTGACAAATGTTAATCTTCTTGTTTGTTGAGCTGTTCACTTGAGACAGTTAAGCAAGTCCCAGCTGTGTCTGGGACTTGTAGGGGACAGAGGCACGTGCTTGAAGCACGTGCCTGTGAGGAGGGGCAGAAAGAGGACCACTCTAGAAAGAGAAAGCAGACGACTGTACAGAAGAAGGACAAACTAACGGAAATGTTTAGGCAGACACAACTATCACAAGAAAGGAAAACAAGCCTAAGCAGGGAGATCGAAGAAATAGAACAAACGTTGAAGCGATCATATGAGTCTGAGGAAATGGAATTGGAACAGAAAGCTATACAAGAGATAAGGAAAAATCAGAAATATTTTTTCACATACGCAACATCAAAATAAAAAACCTCGACCAGTATTGGACCGTTAATAACAACTGAAGGTACGTACACAGAGGACAACAAAGAAATCAGTGAAATTCACAGAAGCCAGTATGAGGCTATGTTTAGCACACCAATAAACAACATGAAAGTTGATGATCCAGACAGCTTCTTTATGAATGACATTCAAGCTGCAGATAATATAACGGATATTACCACGAACTCGGAAGACTGAAAGAGAAATTGACAACGTGCCCATGCACTTAGCTCCTGGGCCTGACTCATGGACTTCAATATTCATAAAGAAATGTAAAGTACCAGTAGCGAGAGCACTCAGCATAATATAGAGAAAGAGCCTGGATACAGGGGAGATACCAGCAGCACTTAAATCTGCAGATATAGCTCCGTTGCACAAGGGGGGAAATAAAGCCTTGGCAAAAAATTATAGGCCAGTTGCACTAACATCACACATAATAAAGGTGTTTGAAAGAGTGATTAAGAATCAAATTTCAACAACACTGTAGGTCACCACAACAACAATGTAGGTCGCCACAACAACACTGTAGGTCGCCACAACAACACTGTAGGTCAACACAACAACACTGTAGGTCAACACAACACTGTAGGTCACCACCACAACATTGCAGGTCACCACAACAACACTACAGGTCACCACAACAACACTACAGGTCACCACAACAACACTGTAGGTCACCACAACAAAACTACAGGTCACCACAACAACACTGGAGGTCACCACAACAACACTGCAGGTCACCACAACAACACTACAGGTCACCACAACAACACTACAGGTCACCACAACACTGGAGGTCACCACAACACTGTAGGTCACCACCACAACACTGCAGGTCACCACAACACTGCAGGTCACCACAACAACATTGTAGGTCACCACAACAACACTGTAGGTCACCACCACAACACTACAGGTCACCACAACACTGCAGGTCACCACCACAACACTGTAGGTCACCACAACAACACTGTAGGTCACCACCACAACACTACAGGTCACCACAACACTGCAGGTCACCACCACAACACTGTAGGTCACCACAACAACACTGCAGGTCACCACAACAACACTACAGGTCACCACAACAACACTGGAGGTCACCACAACAACACTACAGGTCACCACAACAACACTACAGGTCACCACAACAACACTGGAGGTCACCACAACAACACTGCAGGTCACCACAACACTGGAGGTCACCACAACAACACTGCAGGTCACCACAACAACACTACAGGTCACGACCACAACACTACAGGTCACCACCACAACACTACAGGTCACCACCACAACACTACAGGTCACCACAACAACACTACAGGTCACCACAACAACACTGCAGGTCACCACAACAACACTGCAGGTCACCACAACAACACTGTAGGTCACCACAACAACACTACAGGTCACCACAACACTGGAGGTCACCACAACAACACTACAGGTCACCACAACAACACTGCAGGTCACCACAACAACAGTACAGGTCACCACAACAACACTGGAGGTCACCACAACAACACTACAGGTCACCACAACAACACTGCAGGTCACCACAACATTACAGGTCACCACAACAACACTGCAGGTCACCACAACACTACAGGTCACCATAACACTGCAGGTCACCACAACAACACTACAGGTCACCACAACAACACTGCAGGTCACCACCACAACACTACAAGTCACCACAACAACACTACAGGTCACCACAACAACACTACAGGTCACAACAACACTGCAGGTCACCACAACAACACTACAGGTCACCACAACACTGCAGGTCACCACCACAACACTACAGGTCACCACAACAACACTGGAGGTCACCACAACAACACTACAGGTCACCACAACAACACTACAGGTCACCACCACACTGCAGGTCACCACAACAACACTGCAGGTCACCACAACAACACAACAGGTCACCACAACAACACTGCAGGTCATCACCACAACACTGCAGGTCGCCACAACAACACTGCAGGTCACCACAACAACATTGCAGGTCACCACAACAACACTGTAGGTCATCACCAGAACACTACAGGTCACCACAACAACACTGCAGGTCACCACAACAACACTGCAGGTCACCACAACAACACTGCAGGTCACCACAACAACACTACAGGTCACCACAACAACACTACAGGTCACCACAACAACACTGTAGGTCACAACAACACTACAGGTCACCACAACACTGCAGGTCACCACAACAACACTGCAGGTCACCACAACAACACTGCATGTCACCACAACAACACTGCAGGTCACCACAACAACACTGCAGGTCACCACAACAACACTGCAGGTCACCACAACAACACTACAGGTCACCACAACAACACTGCAGGTCACCACAACAACACTGTAGGTCACCACAACAACACTACAGGTCACCACAACACTGGAGGTCACCACAACAACACTGGAGGTCACCACAACAACACTACAGGTCACCACAACAACACTGCAGTTCACCACAACACTGGAGGTCACCACAACAACACTACAGGTCACCACAACAACACTGCAGGTCACCACAACAACATTACAGGTCACCACAACAACACTGGAGGTCACCACAACAACACTACAGGTCACCACAACAACACTGCAGGTCACCACAACATTACAGGTCACCACAACAACACTGCAGGTCACCACCACAACACTACAGGTCACCACAACAACACTGCAGGTCACCACAACAACACTACAGGTCACCACAACAACACTGCAGGTCACCACCACAACACTACAAGTCACCACAACAACACTACAGGTCACCACAACAACACTACAGGTCACAACAACACTGCAGGTCACCACAACAACCCTACAGGTCACCACAACACTGCAGGTCACCACCACAACACTACAGGTCACCACAACAACACTGGAGGTCACCACAACAACACTACAGGTCACCACCACACTGCAGGTCACCACAACAACACTGCAGGTCACCACAACAACACTGCAGGTCACCACAACAACACAACAGGTCACCACAACAACACTGCAGGTCATCACCACAACACTGCAGGTCGCCACAACAACACTGCAGGTCACCACAACAACATTGCAGGTCACCACAACAACACTGTAGGTCATCACCAGAACACTACAGGTCACCACAACAACACTGCAGGTCACCACAACAACACTGCAGGTCACCACAACAACACTGCAGGTCACCACAACAACACTACAGGTCACCACAACAACACTACAGGTCACCACAACAACACTGTACGTCACAACAACACTACAGGTCACCACAACACTGCAGGTCACCACAACAACACTGCAGGTCACCACAACAACACTGCATGTCACCACAACAACACTGCAGGTCACCACAACAACACTGCAGGTCACCACAACAACACTGCAGGTCACCACAACAACACTACAGGTCACCACAACAACACTGCAGGTCACCACAACAACACTGTAGGTCACCACAACAACACTACAGGTCACCACAACACTGGAGGTCACCACAACAACACTGCAGGTCACCACAACAACACTACAGGTCACCACAACAACACTGCAGTTCACCACAACACTGGAGGTCACCACAACAACACTACAGGTCACCACAACAACACTGCAGGTCACCACAACAACATTACAGGTCACCACAACAACACTGGAGGTCACCACAACAACACTACAGGTCACCACAACAACACTGCAGGTCACCACAACATACAGGTCACCACAGGTCACCACAACAACACTGCAGGTCACCAACACAAACACTACAGTTCAACCACACAACACTGCAGGGTTCACCAACACAACACTACAAGTCACCACAACACACTACAGGTTCACACACAAACAACACTAACAGGTCACAACAACACTGCAGGTCACCACAACAACACTGCAGGGTCACCACAACACTACAGGTCACCACCACAACACTACAGGTCACCACAACAACACTGGAGGTCACCACAACAACACTACAGGTCACCACAACAACACTACAGGTCACCACCACACTGCAGGTCACCACAACAACACTGCAGGTCACCACAACAACACTGCAGGTCACCACAACAACAACAGGTCACCACAACAACACTGCAGGTCATCACCACAACACTGCAGGTCGCCACAACAACACTGCAGGTCACCACAACAACACTGCAGGTCACCACAACAACACTGTAGGTCATCACCAGAACACTACAGGTCACCACAACAACACTGCAGGTCACCACAACAACACTGCAGGTCACCACAGCAACACTGCAGGTCACCACAACAACACTACAGGTCACCACAACAACACTGCAGGTCATTACAACAACACTGTAGGTCACAACAACAACACTACAGGTCACCACAACAACACTGCAGGTCACCACAACAACACTGCATGTCACCACACCAACACTGCAGGTCACCACAACAACACTGCAGGTCACCACAACAACACTGTAGGTCACCACAACAACACTACAGGTCACCACAACAACACTGCAGGTCACCACAACAACACTGTAGGTCACCACAACAACACTACAGGTCACCACAACACTGGAGGTCACCACAACAACACTGCAGGTCACCACAACAACACTACAGGTCACCACAACAACACTGCAGGTCACCACAACACTAGGAGGTCACCACAACAACACTACAGGTCACCACAACAACTGCAGGTCACCACACAACATTACAGGTCACCACAACAACACTGGAGGTCACCACAACAACACTACAGGTCACCACAACAACACTGCAGGTCACCACAACAACATTACAGGTCACCACAACAACACTGCAGGTCACCACCACAACACTACAGGTCACCACAACAACACTGCAGGTCACCACCACAACACTACAAGTCACCACAACAACACTACAGGTCACCACAACAACACTACAGGTCACAACAACACTGCAGGTCACCACAACAACACTGCAGGTCACCACAACACTACAGGTCACCACCACAACACTACAGGTCACCACAACAACACTGGAGGTCACCACAACAACACTACAGGTCACCACAACAACACTACAGGTCACCACCACACTGCAGGACACCACAACACAACAGGTCACCACAACAACACTGCAGGTCATCACCACAACACTGCAGGTCACCACAACAACACTGCAGGTCACCACAACAACACTGCAGGTCACCACAACAACACTGTAGGTCATCACCAGAACACTACAGGTCACCACAACAACACTGCAGGTCACCACAACAACACTGCAGGTCACCACAACAACCCTACAGGTCACCACAACACTGCAGGTCACCACCACAACACTACAGGTCACCACAACAACACTGGAGGTCACCACAACAACACTACAGGTCACCACAACAACACTACAGGTCACCACCACACTGCAGGTCACCACAACAACACTGCAGGTCACCACAACAACACTGCAGGTCACCACAACAACAACAGGTCACCACAACAACACTGCAGGTCATCACCACAACACTGCAGGTCGCCACAACAACACTGCAGGTCACCACAACAACACTGCAGGTCACCACAACAACACTGCAGGTCACCACAACAACACTACAGGTCACCACAACAACACTGCAGGTCACCACAGCAACACTGCAGGTCACCACAACAACACTACAGGTCACCACAACAACACTGCAGGTCATTACAACAACACTGTAGGTCACAACAACACTACACAGGTCACCACAACAACACTGCAGGTCACCACAACACATACACGGTCACCACAACAACACTACAGGTCACCACAACAACACGTAGGTCACCACACAAACACTACAGGTCACCACAACAACACTGCAGGTCACCACACAACACTGCAGGTCACCACAACAACACTGCAGGTCACCACAACAACACTACAGGTCACCACACACTGCAGGTCCACCAAACACTGTAGGTCACCACCACAACACTGCAGGTCACCACACAACACTACAGGTCCCCACAACAACACTGGAGGTCACCACAACAACACGTACAGGTCACCACAACAACACTACAGGTCACCACAACAACACTGCAGGTCACCACAACAACACTGGCAGGTCACACAACACTGACGGTCACACAACAACACTGCAGGTCACCACAACAACAACTACGGTCAACCACAACACTGACAGGTCACCACCACAACACTACAGGTCACCACAACAACACTGCCAGGTCACCACAACAACACTACAGGTCACCACAACAACACTGCAGTCACCACAACAACACTACAGGTCACAACAACACTGCAGGTCACCACAACAACACTACAGGTCACCACAACACTGCAGGTCACCACCACAACACTACAGGTCACCACAACAACACTGGAGGTCACCACAACACACTACAGGTCACCACAACAACACTACAGGTCACCACCACACTGCAGGACACCACAACACAACAGGTCACCACAACAACACTGCAGGTCATCACCACAACACTGCAGGTCACCACAACAACACTGCAGGTCACCACAACAACACTGTAGGTCATCACCAGAACACTACAGGTCACCACAACAACACTGCAGGTCACCACAACAACACTGCAGGTCACCACAACAACACTGCAGGTCACCACACCAACACTACAGGTCACCACAACAACTGCAGGTCACCACAACAACACTGCAGGCCACCACAACAACACTGCAGGTCACCACAACAACACTGCAGGTCACCACAACAACTACAGGTCACCACAACAACACTGCAGGTCACCACAACAACACTGTAGGTCACCACAACAACACTACAGGTCACCACAACACTGGAGGTCACCACAACAACACTGCAGGTCACCACAACAACACTGCAGGTCACCACAACACTGCAGGTCACCACAACAACACTGCAGGTCACCACAACAACACTGCAGGTCACCACAACAACACTGCAGGTCACCACAACAACACTACAGGTCACCACAACAACACTCTAGGTCACCACAACAACACTGCAGGTCACCACAACAACACTACAGGTCACCACACAACACTGCAGGTCACCACACAACACTGCAGGTCACCACAACAACAACTACAGGTCACCACAACAACACTGCAGGCACCACAACACTGAGGTCACCACAACAACACTGCAGGTCACCACAACAACACTGCAGGTCACCACAACAACATGGGACAGGTCACCACAACAACACTGCAGGTCACCACAACAACACTAGCAGGTCACCACAACAACACTGCAGGTCACCACAACAACACTACAGGTCACACAACAACACTGCAGGTCACCACAACAACACTGAAGGTCACAACAACACTACAGGTCACCACAACACTGCAGGTCACCACAACAACACTGCAGGTCACACCACAACACTAGCAGGTCACCACAACAACACTGCAGGTCACCACTACAACACTGGCAGGTCACCACAACAACACTGCAGGTCACCACTACAACACTGCAGGTCACCACAACAACCTGCAGGTCACCACACAACACTGCAGGTCACCACAACAACACTACAGGTCACCACAACACTGCAGGTCACACAATAACACTGCAGGTCACAACAACACTGCAGGTCACCACAACAACACTGCAGGTCACCACCACAGCACTGCAGGTCACCACACACACTGCAGGTCACCACAACAACACTGCAGGTCACCACCACCACACTGCAGGTCACCACAACAACACTGCAGGTCACCACCACAACACTGCAGGTCACCACAACAACACTGCAGGTCACCACAACAACACTGCAGGTCACCACAACAACACTGCAGGTCACCACAACAACACTACAGGTCACCACAACAACACTGCGGTCACCACAACAACACTGCAAGGTCACCACAACAACACTGCAGGTCACCACAACACTGCAGGTCACCACAACAACACTGCAAGTCACCACAACAACACTGCAGGTCACCACAACAACACTGCAGGTCACCACAACAACACTACAGGTCACCACCACCACACTGCAGGTCACCACAACAACACTGCAGGTCACCACAACAACACTGCAGGTCACCACAACAACACTGCAGGTCACCACAACACTGCAGGTCACCACAACAACACTGCAGGTCACCACCACAACACTGCAGGTCACCACAACAACACTGCAGGTCACCACAACAACACTACCGGTCACCACAACAACACTACAGGTCACCACAACAACACTACAGGTCACCACAACACTGCAGGTCACCACAACAACACTGCAGGTCACCACAACAACACTGCAGGTCACCACAACAACACTACAGGTCACCACAACAACACTGCAGGTCACCACAACAACACTGTAGGTCACCACAACAACACTACAGGTCACCACAACACTGGAGGTCACCACAACAACACTGGAGGTCACCACAACAACACTACAGGTCACCACAACAACACTGCAGTTCACCACAACACTGGAGGTCACCACAACAAACACTACAGGTCACCACAACAACACTGCAGGTCACCACAACAACATTACAGGTCACCACAACAACACTGGAGGTCACCACAACAACACTACAGGTCACCACAACAACACTGCAGGTCACCACAACATTACAGGTCACCACAACAACACTGCAGGTCACCACCACAACACTACAGGTCACCACAACAACACTGCAGGTCACCACAACAACACTACAGGTCACCACAACAACACTGCAGGTCACCACCACAACACTACAAGTCACCACAACAACACTACAGGTCACCACAACAACACTACAGGTCACAACAACACTGCAGGTCACCACAACAACCCTACAGGTCACCACAACACTGCAGGTCACCACCACAACACTACAGGTCACCACAACAACACTGGAGGTCACCACAACAACACTACAGGTCACCACAACAACACTACAGGTCACCACCACACTGCAGGTCACCACAACAACACTGCAGGTCACCACAACAACACTGCAGGTCACCACCACAACACTACAGGTCACCACAACAACACTGCAGGTCACCACAACAACTACAGGTCACCACAACAACACTGCAGGTCACCACCACAACACTACAGTCACCACAACAACACTACAGGTCACCACAAACACTACAGGTCACACAACACTGCAGGTCACCACAACAACCTACAGTCACCACAACACTGCAGGTCACCACCACAACACTACAGGTCACCACAACAACACTGGAGGTCACCACAACAACACTACAGGTCACCACAACACACTACAGGTCACCACACACTGCAGGTCACCACAACAACACTGCAGGTCACCACAACAACACTGCAGGTCACCACAACAACAACAGGTCACCACAACAACACTGCAGGTCATCACCACAACACTGCAGGTCCCACACAACACTGCAGGTCACCACAACAACACTGCAGGTCACCACAACAACACTGTAGGTCATCACAGAACACTACAGGTCACCACAACACACTGCAGGTCACCACAACAACACTGCAGGTCACCACAGCAACACTGCAGGTCACCACAACAACACTACAGGTCACCACAACAACACTGCAGGTCACCACAACAACACTGTAGGTCACAACAACAACACTACAGGTCACCACAACACACTGCAGGTCACCACAACAACACTGCATGTCACCACAACACACTGCAGGTCACCACAACAACACTGCAGGTCACCACACAACACTGTAGGTCACCACAACAACACTACAGTCACCACAACAACACTGCAGGTCACCACAACAACACTGTAGGTCACCACAACAACTACAGGTCACCACAACACTGGAGGTCACCACAACACACTGCAGGTCACCACAACACACTACAGGTCACCACAACAACACTGCAGGTCACCACAACTGGAGGTCACCACAACACACTACAGGTCACCACAACAACACTGCAGGTCACCACAACAACATTACAGGTCACCACAACAACACTGGAGGTCACCACAACAACACTACAGGTCACCACAACAACACTGCAGGTCACCACAACAACATTACAGGTCACCACAACAACACTGCAGGTCACCACCACAACACTACAGGTCACCACAACAACACTGCAGGTCACCACCACAACACTACAAGTCACCACAACAACACTACAGGTCACCACAACAACACTACAGGTCACAACAACACTGCAGGTCACCACAACAACACTGCAGGTCACCACAACACTACAGGTCACCACACACTACAGGTCACCACAACAACTGGAGGTCACCACAACAACACTACAGGTCACCACAACAACACTACAGGTCACCACCACACTGCAGGACACCACAACACAACAGGTCACCACAACAACACTGCAGGTCATCACCACACACTGCAGGTCACCACAACAACACTGCAGGTCACCACAACAACACTGCAGGTCACCACAACAACACTGTAGGTCCACCACCAACACTGCAGGTCACCACAACAACACTGCAGGTCACCACAACCACACTGCAGGTCACCACACAACAACTGGCAGGTCACACACAACAACCCTGCAGGTCACCACAACAACACTGCAGGTCACCACAACCACACTAGCCGGTCACCACAACAACACTACCAGGTCACCACAACAACACTGCGAGGTCACCACAACAACACTGCAGGTCACCACAACAACACTAGCAGGTCACCAACAACACTGCAGGTCACCACAACAACACTGCAAGGTCACCACAACACACCTGCAGGTCACCACAACAACACTAGCATGTCACCACAACAACACTGACAGGTCATCACCACAACACTGCAGGTCCCACAACAACACTGCAGGTCACCACAACAACACTGCAGGTCACCACAACAACACTGCAGTTCCACCACAACACTGCAGGTCACCACAACAACACTGCAGGTCACCACAACAACACTGCAGGTCACCACAACAACACTTCAGGTCACCACAACAACACTACAGGTCACCACAACAACACTTACAGGTCACCACACAACACTGCAGGTCACCACAACACTACAGGTCACCACAACAACACTGCAGGTCACCACAAACAACACTGCATGTCACCACAACAACACTGCAGGTCACCAC
Source organism: Procambarus clarkii (assembly GCF_040958095.1). Classification (NCBI taxonomy): domain Eukaryota; kingdom Metazoa; phylum Arthropoda; class Malacostraca; order Decapoda; family Cambaridae; genus Procambarus; species Procambarus clarkii. Next base: position 22,120,438 of record NC_091228.1, on the reverse strand, counting down.
AACAACACTGCAGGTCACCACAACAACACTGCAGGTCACCACAACAACACTACAGGTCACCACAACAACACTGCAGGTCACCACAACAACACTGTAGGTCACCACAACAACACTACAGGTCACACCACAACACTGGAGGTCACCACAACAACACTGCAGGTCACCACAACAACACTACAGGTCACCACAACAACACTGCAGGTCACCACAACACTGGAGGTCACCACAACAACACTACAGGTCACCACAACAACACTGCAGGTCACCACAACAACATTACAGGTCACCACAACAACACTGGAGGTCACCACAACAACACTACAGGTCACCACAACAACACTGCAGGTCACCACAACAACATTACAGGTCACCACAACAACACTGCAGGTCACCACCACAACACTACAGGTCACCACAACAACACTGCAGGTCACCACCACAACACTACAAGTCACCACAACAACACTACAGGTCACCACAACAACACTACAGGTCACAACAACACTGCAGGTCACCACAACAACACTACAGGTCACCACAACACTGCAGGTCACCACCACAACACTACAGGTCACCACAACAACACTGGAGGTCACCACAACAACACTACAGGTCACCACAACAACACTACAGGTCACCACCACACTGCAGGACACCACAACACAACAGGTCACCACAACAACACTGCAGGTCATCACCACAACACTGCAGGTCACCACAACAACACTGCAGGTCACCACAACAACACTGTAGGTCATCACCAGAACACTACAGGTCACCACAACAACACTGCAGGTCACCACAACAACACTGCAGGTCACCACAACAACACTGCAGGTCACCACACCAACACTACAGGTCACCACAACAACACTGCAGGTCACCACAACAACACTGCAGGCCACCACAACAACACTGCAGGTCACCACAACAACACTGCAGGTCACCACAACAACACTACAGGTCACCACAACAACACTGCAGGTCACCACAACAACACTGTAGGTCACCACAACAACACTACAGGTCACCACAACACTGGAGGTCACCACAACAACACTGCAGGTCACCACAACAACACTGCAGGTCACCACAACACTGCAGGTCACCACAACAACACTGCAGGTCACCACAACAACACTGCAGGTCACCACAACAACACTACAGGTCACCACAACAACACTGCAGGTCACCACAACAACACTCTAGGTCACCACAACAACACTGCAGGTCACCACAACAACACTCTTGGTCACCACAACAACACTGCAGGTCACCACAACACTGCAGGTCACCACAACAACACTACAGGTCACCACAACAACACTGCAGGTCACCACAACACTGGAGGTCACCACAACAACACTGTAGGTCACCACAACAACACTGCAGGTCACCACAACACTGCAGGTCACCACAACAACACTGCAGGTCACCACAACACTACAGGTCACCACAACAACACTGCAGGTCACCACACCACTGCAGGTCACCACAACAACACTCTAGGTCACCACAACAACACTGCAGGTCACAACAACACTGCAGGTCACCACAACACTGCAGGTCACCACAACAACACTGCAGGTCACCACCACAACACTACAGGTCACCACAACAACACTGCAGGTCACCACTACAACACTGCAGGTCACCACAACAACACTGCAGGTCACCACTACAACACTGCAGGTCACCACAACACTGCAGGTCACCACCACACTGCAGGTCACCACAACAACACTACAGGTCACCACAACACTGCAGGTCACCACAATAACACTGCAGGTCACAACAACACTGCAGGTCACCACAACAACACTGCAGGTCACCACCACAGCACTGCAGGTCACCACCACACTGCAGGTCACCACAACAACACTGCAGGTCACCACCACCACACTGCAGGTCACCACAACAACACTGCAGGTCACCACCACAACACTGCAGGTCACCACAACAACACTGCAGGTCACCACAACAACACTGCAGGTCACCACAACAACACTGCAGGTCACCACAACAACACTACAGGTCACCACAACAACACTGCGGGTCACCACAACAACACTGCAAGTCACCACAACAACACTGCAGGTCACCACAACACTGCAGGTCACCACAACAACACTGCAAGTCACCACAACAACACTGCAGGTCACCACAACAACACTGCAGGTCACCACAACAACACTACAGGTCACCACCACCACACTGCAGGTCACCACAACAACACTGCAGGTCACCACAACAACACTGCAGGTCACCACAACAACACTGCAGGTCACCACAACACTGCAGGTCACCACAACAACACTGCAGGTCACCACCACAACACTGCAGGTCACCACAACAACACTGCAGGTCACCACAACAACACTACCGGTCACCACAACAACACTACAGGTCACCACAACAACACTACAGGTCACCACAACACTGCAGGTCACCACAACAACACTACAGGTCACCACAACACTGCAGGTCACCACAACAACACTGCAGGTCACCACCACAACACTACAGGTCACCACAACAACACTACAGGTCACCACAACACTGCAGGTCACCACCACAACACTACAGGTCACCACAACAACACTACAGGTCACCACAACAACACTACAGGTCACCACAACAACACTGCAGGTCACCACCACAACACTGCAGGTCACCACCACAACACTGCAGGTCACCACCACAACACTACAGGTCACCACAACAACACTACAGGTCACCACCACAACACTACAGGTCACCACAACACTGTAGGTCACCACAACAACAGTAAGTATTAACGCCGCCACCGCTCAGTACTGCCGCCAGCCTCCCCCAGACAACAATTGATAACGTACCATAAAAGGGATCTGATTCAAGACCATTTTTCACGGTAGAAAACATCATGTACGGTGGCAATAAAGAGACCTTTCACTAACCTAATATGGAATATGAACATTATTTTATATATTAATATTTACAGGGTGTCTCAAGAGTCTGGCTCCGAGGGACACGTGTATTTAAACTATAATTTTTGTTTACACAAGATTTACACAGGTTTTGTTTAAAGCAATGAAACCAAATACTTATATACTTAGAAATGTTCAAATGTATTGCGTTGAAAGCCTTCGAAAATATATTGAAGTACTGAAAATGGAGGTCATTTTGACCATGTAGTGTGACTGATAAAATGAAAATATATTTAAACATAAGCCTAGTGATTATGCTTTTATACTTTGGCTATGTGGCCAGGCTTTAGGGAGACCTCGTCATGTCCTGTAATGTTGGCGTGTGTGGTAGTGACCAGGCTTAGTACGCGTCCAGCACCAGACCAGAGCTGTGAGGAGTGTCGCCCACTCAGCTACCAACACCCTACATACTTCATACTAGGCTTCTACGTCAAACCAATCCAGTTTTGCACACAAATTCTTAGTTTCTTTGTTCAACAGCGATATTTTGCCAATAAAGAATTGTATTTTATCAAATAAAGATAAATAAAAATACGGTTTAATTGCTTTTTAGTGCAGTGTGTCGACCTCAATCACGGAGCAGGAACGGTCAACAGATCTTAGGAGTAGGAACCAATACAGAGAAGTTATCAATATTTTGCGACACACCAATTTAGGATGGGGGGAATATTGAGAAATATGGAGGGAGACAAGACAGCCAAACACACACACGTAAACATCAAAAGGAGAAGATCTAACAATGGGTGAGTGAACTCTCATCTCTGGACTCTCACTCTCTCTCTCTCTCTCTCTCTCTCTCTCTCTCTCTCTCTCTCACTGTGCCACCATGACGTTGTACACAAATATTATACAACATGTTGAAAGGTTGCCATAGCTGGTGTGTGTCTCAGTACTTGCAGCAATGATAATATGACACCGTGTAATACCCCGCAGCGGCACCTGCAGCACAGGTGTCGCTGTGGGCCTCTGCACCTGTGTGCTCAGGCACCTCTCATAAACTTCTCTTATAGGGGCCCCCAGAGGTAGGCTATGGACCCCTTGTCTGGGATATATTATGGTCCCCACAGGTAGGCTAGTGACCCCTTGTCTGGGACATATATAAGGGCCCCCAAGAGGTAGGCTAGGGGCCCTTGTCTGGGACATATACCAGCAGGATCAAGAACACCTGGGGCTTGTGGCTCATGCTATATGTGATGATATGAATAACTACTTTACTGATAATTATATAAACTATATATAATATAGTATTTTCCCTTGTAAATTGTTATAAATATATGATCTTTATGTATTTTAATAAAGAAAAAACTCCTTAACAATAACAAATTATAGAGATTTTTACCAACTTCGCATTTAAAATTTTATACTTAGTAATTTTATTAATAGTATTTTTCTGTTTTGCTTAACATTGGTGTAAGTTAGGAGTGTTGCGAGAGAGGCCGCGGCTCTCAGAGTGACTGAACACAGGAGCAGCCTTAACATTGGTGTAAGTTAGGAGTGTTGCGAGAGAGGCCGCGGCTCTCAGAGTGACTGAACACAGGAGCAGCCTTAACATTGGTGTAAGTTAGGAGTGTTGCGAGAGAGGCCGCGGCTCTCAGAGTGACTGAACACAGGAGCAGCCTTAACATTGGTGTAAGTTAGGAGTGTTGCGAGAGAGGCCGCGGCTCTCAGAGTGACTGAACACAGGAGCAGCCGTAGCAAATAATCTTCCTCATCATAACCAGACATGTTCCAGCTTCCCCGGACTGCTTCCCAGCCCATGAAAACACTCACATAATAGACTGAATAAACCCAGTGAATTGATGACAATACTCGTGTATTATTGTATCATCAGGCTACAAGTTTATCACCCAAGATTCGCCCTCCATTCCACCAGCCCTCAAGTACTGCCTCCTGCCTGCTTATGTATATATGATATTTATACTGTATATTATTTAGTAAAGAGAAACAAAAATCAATGATTCCCATCTAGGAGGATACTGAGGTGGCCGGGAGAGTGTTGCCCGCTGGTGGCTGACAGTGACGGCGTCCATGTTGCCCGCTGGTGGCTGACAGTGGCGGCGTCCATGTTGCCCGCTGGTGGCTGACAGTGGCGGCGTCCATGCTGCCCGCTGGTGGCTGACAGTGGCGGCGTCCATGCTGCCCGCTGGTGGCTGACAGTGGCGGCGTCCATGCTGCCCGCTGGTGGTTGACAGTGGCGGCGTCCATGCTGCCCGCTGGTGGCTGACAGTGGCGGCGTCCATGCTGCCCGCTGGTGGCTGACAGTGGCGGCGTCCATGCTGCCCGCTGGTGGCTGACAGTGGCGGCGTCCATGTTGCCCGCTGGTGGCTGACAGTGGCGGCGTCCATGCTGCCCGCTGGTGGCTGACAGTGGCGGCGTCCATGTTGCCCGCTGGTGGCTGACAGTGGCGGCGTCCATGCTGCCCGCTGGTGGCTGACAGTGGCGGCGTCCATGCTGCCCGCTGGTGGCTGACAGTGGCGGCGTCCATGATGCCCGCTGGTGGCTGACAGTGACGGCGTCCATGCTGCCCGCTGGTGGCTGACAGTGGCGGCGTCCATGCTGCCCGCTGGTGGCTGACAGTGATGGCGTCCATGCTGCCCGCTGGTGGCTGACAGTGACGGCGTCCATGCTGCCCGCTGGTGGCTGACAGTGGCGGCGTCCATGCTGCCCGCTGGTGGCTGACAGTGATGGCGTCCATGCTGCCCGCTGGTGGCTGACAGTGACGGCGTCCATGCTGCCCGCTGGTGGGTGACAGTGGCGGCGTCCATGCTGCCCGCTGGTGGCTGACAGTGGCGGCGTCCATGCTGCCCGCTAGTGGCTGACAGTGATGGCGTCCATGCTGCCCGCTGGTGGCTGACAGTGACGGCGTCCATGCTGCCCGCTGGTGGCTGACAGTGATGGCGTCCATGTTGCCCGCTGGTGGCTGACAGTGATGGCGTCCATGCTGCCCGCTGGTGGCTGACAGTGGCGGCGTCCATGCTGCCCGCTGGTGGCTGACAGTGATGGCGTCCATGCTGCCCGCTGGTGGCTGACAGTGATGGCGTCCATGCTGCCCGCTGGTGGCTGACAGTGATGCCTCCATGCTGCCCACTGGTGGCTGACAGTGATGGCGTCCATGCTGCCCGCTGGTGGCTGACAGTGGCGGCGTCCATGTTGCCCGCTGGTGGCTGACAGTGATGGCGTCCATGCTGCCCGCTAGTGGCTGACAGTGATGGCGTCCATGCTGCCCGCTGGTGGCTGACAGTGATGGCGTCCATGCTGCCCGCTGGTGGCTGACAGTGGCGGCGTCCATGCTGCCCGCTGGTGGCTGACAGTGATGGCGTCCATGCTGCCCGCTGGTGGGTGACAGTGATGGCGTCCATGTTGCCCGCTGGTGGGTGACAGTGATGGCGTCCATGCTGCCCGCTGGTGGCTGACAGTGATGGCGTCCATGCTGCCCGCTGGTGGCTGACAGTGATGCCTCCATGCTGCCCACTGGTGGCTGACAGTGATGGCGTCCATGCTGCCCGCTGGTGGCTGACAGTGGCGGCGTCCATGTTGCCCGCTGGTGGCTGACAGTGATGGCGTCCATGCTGCCCGCTAGTGGCTGACAGTGATGGCGTCCATGCTGCCCGCTGGTGGCTGACAGTGATGGCGTCCATGCTGCCCGCTGGTGGCTGACAGTGGCGGCGTCCATGCTGCCCGCTGGTGGCTGACAGTGATGGCGTCCATGCTGCCCGCTGGTGGGTGACAGTGATGGCGTCCATGTTGCCCGCTGGTGGGTGACAGTGATGGCGTCCATGCTGCCCGCTGGTGGGTGACAGTGACGGCGTCCATGCTGCCCGCTGGTGGGTGACAGTGATGGCGTCCATGCTGCCCGCTGGTGGGTGACAGTGACGGCGTCCATGCTGCCCGCTGGTGGGTGACAGTGATGGCGTCCATGCTGCCCGCTGGTGGCTGACAGTGATGGCGTCCATGCTGCCCGCTGGTGGCTGACAGTGATGGCGTCCATGCTGCCCGCTGGTGGCTGACAGTGATGGCGTCCATGCTGCCCGCTGGTGGCTGACAGTGATGGCGTCCATGCTGCCCGCTGGTGGCTGACAGTGGCGGCGTCCATGCTGCCCGCTGGTGGGTGACAGTGATGGCGTCCATGCTGCCCGCTGGTGGCTGACAGTGACGGCGTCCATGCTGCCCGCTGGTGGGTGACAGTGATGGCGTCCATGTTGCCCGCTGGTGGCTGACAGTGATGGCGTCCATGCTGCCCGCTGGTGGCTGACAGTGGCGGCGTCCATGCTGCCCGCTGGTGGCTGACAGTGATGGCGTCCATGCTGCCCGCTGGTGGCTGACAGTGATGCCTCCATGCTGTCCACTGGTGGCTGACAGTGATGGCGTCCATGCTGCCCGCTGGTGGCTGACAGTGGCAGCGTCCATGTTGCCCGCTGGTGGCTGACAGTGATGGCGTCCATGCTGCCCGCTAGTGGCTGACTGATGGCGTCCATGCTGCCCGCTGGTGGCTGACAGTGATGGCGTCCATGCTGCCCGCTGGTGGCTGACAGTGATGGCGTCCATGCTGCCCGCTGGTGGCTGACAGTGACGGCGTCCATGTTGCCCGCTGGTGGCTGACAGTGATGGCGTCCATGCTGCCCGCTGGTGGCTGACAGTGGCGGCGTCCATGCTGCCCGCTGGTGGCTGACAGTGACGGCGTCCATGTTGCCCGCTGGTGGCTGACAGTGATGGCGTCCATGCTGCCCGCTGGTGGCTGACAGTGATGGCGTCCATGCTGCCCGCTAGTGGCTGACAGTGATAGCGTCCATGCTGCCCGCTGGTGGCTGACAGTGGCGGCGTCCATGCTGCCCGCTGGTGGCTGACAGTGGCGGCGTCCATGCTGCCCGCTGGTGGCTGACAGTGGCGGCGTCCATGCTGCCCGCTGGTGGCTGACAGTGACAGCGTCCATGCTGCCCGCTGGTGGCTGACAGTGATGGCGTCCATGCTGCCCGCTGGTGGCTGACAGTGACGGCGTCCATGCTGCCCGCTGGTGGCTGACAGTGATGGCGTCCATGCTGCCCGCTGGTGGCTGACAGTGACGGCGTCCATGCTGCCCGCTGGTGGCTGACAGTGACGGCGTCCATGCTGCCCGCTGGTGGCTGACAGTGATGGCGTCCATGCTGCCCGCTGGTGGCTGACAGTGATGGCGTCCATGCTGCCCGCTGGTGGCTGACAGTGGCGGCGTTCATGCTGCCCGCTGGTGGCTGACAGTGATGGCGTCCATGCTGCCCGCTGGTGGCTGACAGTGACGGCGTCCATGCTGCCCGCTGGTGGCTGACAGTGATGGCGTCCATGCTGCCCGCTGGTGGCTGACAGTGACGGCGTCCATGCTGCCCGCTGGTGGCTGACAGTGGCGGCGTCCATGCTGCCCGCTGGTGGCTGACAGTGATGGCGTCCATGCTGCCCGCTGGTGGCTGACAGTGATGGCGTCCATGCTGCCCGCTGGTGGCTGACAGTGGCGGCGTCCATGCTGCCCGCTGGTGGCTGACAGTGGCGGCGTCCATGCTGCCCGCTAGTGGCTGACAGTGACGGGCCGGTCCACAGGGCCACGGGCCGGTCCACAGGGCCACGGGCCGGGCCACAGGGCCACGGGCCGGGCCACAGGGCCACGGGCCGGGCCACAGGGCCACGGGCCGGGCCACAGGGCCATGGGCCGGTCCACAGGGCCACGGGCCGGGCCACAGGGCCACGGGCCGGTCCACAGGGCCACGGGCCGGGCCACAGGGCCACGGGCCGGGCCACAGGGCCACAGGGCCACGGGCCGGTCCACAGGGCCACGGGCCGGTCCACAGGGCCACGGGCCACAGGGCCACGGGTCCACAGGGCCACGGGGCCACAGGGTCACAGGGCCACGGGGCCACGGGGCCACAGGGTCACAGGTCCACAGGGCCACGGGGCCACGGGGCCACAGGGCCACAGTTCAGCATGAGGACCGTGGCTCAAGGCACTAACATCAACCCAAACAGTAGTCCACATTCTGCCAGGGGAACTTGTGTGGCCACAATGTCCAAGAACTTACAGATAACCAGGATGGAAATACGAAAGCAAAAAGATAAAAGATGATCGACGTCAAATGAAGTAATCTTATCTGGATCTTATCAGGAGACAAACTCTATAGGAACTGTTGGGGAGAGTTAAGTTGTCAATGTTATGTTGACAGTAAGATGGCAGGAGTCTATTGTGTGAGCTGCCAGTACGTTAATGTTGGGGGCTTGGTACGTCACCTGAACGTCTCCCCTCTCCCACGCCTCTACTCTCCCACCCACGCCTCCCCTCTCCCACGCCTCTACTCTCCCACCCACGCCTCCCCTCTCCCACCCACGCCTCTACTCTCCCACCCACGCCTCCCCTCTCCCACCCACGCCTCTACTCTCCCACCCACGCCTCTACTCTCCCACCCACGCCTCTACTCTCCCACGCCTCTACTCTCCCACCCACGCCTCCCCTCTCCCACGCCTCTACTCTCCCACGTCCCCCCCACACCAACGCCCCCCACCACCCACTCACCCGGGAAATAAGAACCCATAAGATATACAATAACACTTATAGCTCATTTGAAAGTGATGTAGCGGTAGCTATTGTTGTCTAGAAAACAAAACAAATGTTTATTTAGGTAAGGTACATACATACAAGAAATTTTTACAAAGATTGTTTGACTTATAGGTAGAGCTAGTACATACAATGCCTAAAGCCACTATTACGCAAAGCGTTTCGGGCATTTACAACAAATGCAAAGCATTACAACACAATGTATTCTGGAGTGTAAGTGTTGTATAGAAGCAATACAACACAATACACCCTGGGGTGTAAGTGTTGTATAGAGACAATACAACCTGGGGTGTAAGTGTTGTATAGAGGCAATACAACCTGGGGTGTAAGTGTTGTATAGAGACAATACAACCTGGGGTGTAAGTGTTGTATAGAGACAATACAACCTGGGGTGTAAGTGTTGTATAGAGGCAATACAACCTGGGGTGTAAGTGTTGTATAGAGACAATACACCCTGGGGTGTAAGTGTTGTATAGAGACAATACAACCTGGGGTGTAAGTGTTGTATAGAGGCAATACAACCTGGGGTGTAAGTGTTGTATAGAGACAATACAACACAATACAACCTGGGGTGTAAGTGTTGTATAGAGGCAATACAACACAATACAACCTGGAGTGTAAGTGTTGTATAGAGGCAATACAACCTGGGGTGTAAGTGTTGTATAGAGGCAATACAACACAATACAACCTGGGGTGTAAGTGTTGTATAGAGGCAATACAACCTGGAGTGTAAGTGTTGTATAGAGGCAATACAGCACAATACAACCTGGGGTGTAAGTGTTGTATAGAGGCAATACAACCTGGGGTGTAAGTGTTGTATAGACGCAATACAACACAATACAACCTGGGGTGTAAGTGTTGTATAGAGGCAATACAACCTGGAGTGTAAGTGTTGTATAGAGGCAATACAACCTGGAGTGTAAGTGTTGTATAGAGGCAATACAAGACAATACAACCTGGAGTGTAAGTGTTGTATAGAGGCAATACAACCTGGAGTGTAAGTGTTGTATAGAGGCAATACAAGACAATACAACCTGGAGTGTAAGTGTTGTATAGAGACAATACAACCTGGAGTGTAAGTGTTGTATAGAGGCAATACAAGACAATACAACCTGGAGTGTAAGTGTTGTATAGAGGCAATACAAGACAATACAACCTGGAGTGTAAGTGTTGTATAGAGACAATACAACCTGGAGTGTAAGTGTTGTATAGAGGCAATACAACACAATACAACCTGGAGTGTAAGTGTTGTATAGAGGCAATACAAGACAATACAACCTGGAGTGTAAGTGTTGTATAGAGACAATACAACACAATACAACCTGGAGTGTAAGTGTTGTATAGAGGCAATACAAGACAATACAACCTGGAGTGTAAGTGTTGTATAGAGACAATACAACCTGGAGTGTAAGTGTTGTATAGAGGCAATACAACACAATACAACCTGGAGTGTAAGTGTTGTATAGAGGCAATACAAGACAATACAACCTGGAGTGTAAGTGTTGTATAGAGGCAATACAAGACAATACAACCTGGAGTGTAAGTGTTGTATAGAGACAATACAACACAATACAGTCCTCCAAAGTAGAGGAAATGGTTGTCAACATTATGATCTTCGTGGGGAACATTTCATGTATTAGCATCATTGTTATCTATAAAGAACTGCAATAATTATTATTATTGTCTAATAATCTAATAATAATAAACTATTGCAATTATAAATAACAATATTTAGGATACGAGAAACATACCACATTAAAAATAATGAAAGTTGTAGCCTAATAATTTAATTTAATGGATTTATAACATTCCACTTTTAGCCTAGTTACTAATACAATGTTTTCCAATTTTTTTTTAATAACCTACAACTGTAGAGAGCAACTTTAGAGGCCTAAACGTCCAGGAGCCTGTACGTACAGGACTCACCAACGGCCTTGTTACAGTGTACTTTGTGTACGTTATTTGGTGTACACACGAACAATGAAATGACAAGTGTGTGAGCGTCCTACACCAGGCTGGCACCTGTAGTCTCCCCCACACCACACAGGTGACACCTGTAGTCTCCCCCACACCACACAGGTGACACCTGTAGCCTCCCCCACACCACACAGGTGACACCTGTAGTCTCCCCCACACCACACAGGTGACACCTGTAGTCTCCCCCACACCACACAGGTGACACCTGTAGTCTCCCCCACACCACACAGGTGACACCTGTAGCATCTCCCACATCACACAGGTGACACCTGTAGTCTCCCCCACACCACACAGGAGACACCTGTAGCCTCCCCCACACCACACAGCTGTGGTCACGAGTCCTTGTCCCATAATATTGCTGCCACCCTTCACCTGTCCTCACACTTTCTATTTTAAGGTTCTCTCGTACATCGTCGGACAGTGTGTGCTCTAAGTGAACATTAAAACATTCACAACACTAACCAGTACCAGGGTTCACAACACTAACCAGTACCAGGGTTCACAACACTAACCAGTACCAGGGTTCACAACACTAACCAGTACCAGGGTTCACAACACTAACCAGTACCGGGGTTCACAACACTAACCAGTACCAGGGTTCACAACACTAACCAGTACCGGGGTTCACAACACTAACCAGTACCAGGGTTCACAACACTAACCAGTACCAGGGTTCACAACACTAACCAGTACCAGGGTTCACAACACTAACCAGTACCAGGGTTCACAACACAACAGTAACCAGTACCGGGGTTCACAACACTAACCAGTACCAGGGTTCACAACACAACAATAACCAGTACCAGGGTTCACAACACTAACCAGTACCGGGGTTCACAACACTAACCAGTACCGGGGTTCACAACAGTAACCAGTACCGGGGTTCACAACACTAACCAGTACCGGGGTTCACAACAATAACCAGTACCAGGGTTCACAACACTAACCAGTACCAGGGTTCACAACACAATAACCAGTACCGGGGTTCACAACACTAACCAGTACCAGGGTTCACAACACAACAGTAACCAGTACCGGGGTTCACAACACTAACCAGTACCAGGGTTAACAACACTAACCAGTACCGGGGTTCACAACAATAACCAGTACTGGGGTTCACAACAATAACCAGTACCGGGGTTCACAACAATAACCAGTACCGGGGTTCACAACACTAACCAGTACCAGGGTTCACAACACTAACCAGTACCAGGGTTCACAACACTAACCAGTACCGGGGTTCACAACACTAACCAGTACCGGGGTTCACAACACTAACCAGTACCGGGGTTCACAACAATAACCAGTACCGGGGTTCACAACACTAACCAGTACCAGGGTTCACAACACTAACCAGTACCAGGGTTCACAACAGTAACCAGTACCGGGGTTCACAACACTAACCAGTACCGGGGTTCACAACAATAACCAGTACCGGGGTTCACAACAATAACCAGTACCGGGGTTCACAACACTAACCAGTACGAGGGTTCACAACACTAACCAGTACCAGGGTTCACAACACAACACTAACCAGTACCGGGGTTCACAACACTAACCAGTACCGGGGTTCACAACACTAACCAGTACCGGGGTTCACAACACTAACCAGTACCGGGGTTCACAACACTAACCAGTACTAGGGTTCACAACACAACAGTAACCAGTACCGGGGTTCACAACACTAACCAGTACCGGGGTTCACAACACAACACTAACCAGTACCAGGGTTCACAACACTAACCAGTACCGGGGTTCACAACACTAACCAGTACCAGGGTTCACAACACTAACCAGTACCGGGGTTCACAACACTAACGAGTACCAGGGTTCACAACACTAACCAGTACCGGGGTTCACAACACAACAATAACCAGTACCAGGGTTCACAACACTAACCATTACCGGGGTTCACAACACTAACCAGTACCGGGGTTCACAACACAACAATAACCAGTACCGGGGTTCACAACACTAACCAGTACCGGGGTTCACAACACTAACCAGTACCGGGGTTCACAACACTAACCAGTACCGGGGTTCACAACACAACAATAACCAGTACCGGGGTTCACAACACTAACCAGTACCAGGGTTCACAACACTAACCAGTACCAGGGTTCACAACACTAACCAGTACCGGGGTTCACAACACTAACCAGTACCAGGGTTCACAACACTAACCAGTACCGGGGTTCACAACAATAACCAGTACCAGGGTTCACAACACTAACCAGTACCGGGGTTCACAACACTAACCAGTATCGGGGTTCACAACACAACAATAACCAGTACCGGGGTTCACAACACTAACCAGTACCGGGGTTCACAACACTAACCAGTACCAGGGTTCACAACACAACACTAACCAGTACCGGGGTTCACAACACTAACCAGTACCGGGGTTCACAACACTAACCAGTACCGGGGTTCACAACACTAACCAGTACCGGGGTTCACAACACTAACCAGTACCGGGGTTCACAACACTAACCAGTACCGGGGTTCACAACACTAACCAGTACCGGGGTTCACAACAATAACCAGTACCGGGGTTCACAACAATAACCAGTACCGGGGTTCACAACACTACCTCCCCCCCCCCCTGTCATTCTGCTGTTATAACTACTTTGTGTACACCGTTTGTACGAATGGTCCCGTGTTCGTTGTGTTGTGGTCCCGTGTTCGTTGTGTTGTGGTCCCGTGTTCGTTGTGCTGTGGTCCCGTGTTCGTTGTGCTGTGGTCCCGTGTTCGTTGTGCTGTGGTCCCGTGTTCGTTGTGCTGTGGTCCCGTGTTCGTTGTGCTGTGGTCCCGTGTTCGTTGTGCTGTGGTCCCGTGTTCGTGATGTTGTGGTCCTGTGTTCATGATGTTATGGTCCTGTGTTCATGATGTTGTGGTCCCGTGTTCGTTGTGCTGTGGTCCCGTGTTCGTGATGTTGTGGTCCCGTGTTCGTGATGTTGTGGTCCCGTGTTCATGATGTTATGGTCCCGTGTTCATGATGTTATGGTCCCGTGTTCATGATGTTGTGGTCCCGTGTTCGTTGTGCTGTGGTCCCGTGTTCGTTGTGTTGTGGTCCCGTGTTCGTGATGTTGTGGTCCTGTGTTCATGATGTTATGGTCCTGTGTTCATGATGTTGTGGTCCCGTGTTCGTTGTGCTGTGGTCCCGTGTTCGTGATGTTGTGGTCCCGTGTTCGTGATGTTGTGGTCCCGTGTTCATGATGTTATGGTCCCGTGTTCATGATGTTATGGTCCCGTGTTCATGATGTTGTGGTCCCGTGTTCGTTGTGCTGTGGTCCCGTGTTCGTTGTGTTGTGGTCCCGTGTTCGTGATGTTGTGGTCCTGTGTTCATGATGTTATGGTCCTGTGTTCATGATGTTGTGGTCCCGTGTTCGTTGTGCTGTGGTCCCGTGTTCGTGATGTTGTGGTCCCGTGTTCGTGATGTTGTGGTCCCGTGTTCATGATGTTATGGTCCCGTGTTCATGATGTTATGGTCCCGTGTTCATGATGTTATGGTCCCGTGTTCATGATGTTGTGGTCCCGTGTTCGTTGTGCTGTGGTCCCGTGTTCGTTGTGTTGTGGTCCCGTGTTCGTTGTGTTCCCGTGTTCATTGTGCTGTGTTCCCGTGTTCATTGTGCTGTGGTCCCGTGTTCATTGTGCTGTGGTCCCGTGTTCATTGTGCTGTGGTCCCGTGTTCATTGTGCTTTGGTCCCGTGTTCGTTGTACTGTGGACCCGTGTTCGTTGTACTGTGTTCCCGTGTTCATTGTGCTGTGTTCCCGTGTTCGTTGTGTTGTGGTCCCGTGTTCGTTGTGCTGTGTTCCCGTGTTCGTTGTGCTGTGGTCCCGGGTTCGTTGTGCTGTGGTCCCGTGTTCATTGTGCTGTGGTCCCGGGTTCGTTGTGCTGTGTTCCCGTGTTCATTGTGCTGTGTTCCCGTGTTCGTTGTGCTGTGGTCCCGTGTTCATTGTGCTGTGGTCCCGTGTTCGTTGTGCTGTGGTCCCGTGTTCGTTGTGTTGTGGTCCCGTGTCCGTGATGCTGTGGTCCCGTGTTCATTGTGCTGTGGTCCCGTGTTCATTGTGCTGTGGTCCCGTGTTCATTGTGCTGTGGTCCCGTGTTCATTGTGCTGTGGTCGTGTTCGTTGTGCTGTGGTCCCGTGTTCATTGTGCTGTGGTCCCGTGTTCATTGTGCTGTGGTCCCGTGTTCGTAATGTTGTGGTCCCATGTTCGTTGTGCTGTGTTCCCGTGTTCGTTGTGCTGTGGTCCCGTGTTCGTTGTGCTGTGGTCCCGTGTTCGTTGTGCTGTGTTCCCGTGTTCGTTGTGCTGTGTTCCTGTGTTCGTCCGGCTACCACCGTGATTTCGCGATATAACGTATAACCAGTCAGTGTTCTCAACAATAACAGTCAGTGTTCTCAACAATAACAGTCAGTGTTCTCAACAATAACAGTCAGTGTTCTCAACAATAACAGTCAGTGTTCTCAACAATGTTAGCCAACTATGGTTCCGGGAATACAAAAAATATCAGCATTTTGATGTACCTTTTTAAAAACATTTTCAGATAATTTATTTGTTTGAATTAGACCTTTATGTGACATGATATAACATTGTCTACACTCACACCCACCCAGCATCCCCAGCAAGACTATGTCTACACTCACACCCTCCCAGCGTGCCCAGCAAGACTATGTCTACACTAACACCCTCCCAGCATGCCCAGCATGCCCATGTCTACACTCACACCCTCCCAGCATCCCCAGCATGCCCATGTCTACACTCACACCCTCCCAGCGTGCCCAGCAAGACTATGTCTACACTAACACCCTCCCAGCATGCCCAGCAAGACTATGTCTACACACACACCCTCCCAGCGTGCCCAGCAAGACTATGTCTACACTAACACCCTCCCAGCATCCCCAGCAAGACTATGTCTACACTAACACCCTCCCAGCATGCCCAGCAAGACTATGTCTACACTAACACCCTCCCAGCATCCCCAGCAAGACTATGTCTACACTCACACCCTCCCAGCATGCCCAGCAAGACTATGTCTACACTCACACCCTCCCAGCGTGCCCAGCAAGACTATGTCTACACACACACACCCTCCCAGCGTGCCCAGCAAGACTATGTCTACACTAACACCCTCCCAGCATGCCCAGCAAGACTATGTCTACACTAACACCCTCCCAGCGTGCCCAGCAAGACTATGTCTACACTAACACCCTCCCAGCGTGGCCAGCAAGACTATGTCTACACTAACACCCTCCCAGCGTGCCCAGCAAGACTATGTCTACACTAACACCCTCCCAGCATGCCCAGCAAGACTATGTCTACACTAACACCCTCCCAGCATGCCCAGCAAGACTATGTCTACACTAACACCCTCCCAGCGTGCCCAGCAAGACTATGTCTACACTAACACCCTCCCAGCATGCCCAGCAAGACTATGTCTACACACACACCCTCCCAGCGTGCCCAGCAAGACTATGTCTACACACACACCCTCCCAGCGTGCCCAACAAGACTATGTCTACACACACACCCTCCCAGCGTGCCCAGCAAGACTATGTCTACACTAACACCCTCCCAGCATGCCCAGCAAGACTATGTCTACACACACACCCTCCCAGCATGCCCAGCAAGACTATGTCTACACTAACACCCTCCCAGCATGCCCAGCAAGACTATGTCTACACACACACACCCTCCCAGCGTGCCCAGCAAGACTATGTCTACACTAACACCCTCCCAGCATGCCCAGCAAGACTATGTCTACACACACACCCTCCCAGCATGCCCAGCAAGACTATGTCTACACTAACACCCTCCCAGCATGCCCAGCAAGACTATGTCTACACACACACCTTCCCAGCATGCCCAGCAAGACTATGTCTACACTAACACCCTCCCAGCGTGCCCAGCAAGACTATGTCTACACTAACACCCTCCCAGCGTGCCCAGCAAGACTATGTCTACACTAACACCCTCCCAGCATGCCCAGCAGGACTATGTCTACACTAACACCCTCCCAGCATGCCCAGCAAGACTATGTCTACACTAACACCCTCCCAGCGTGCCCAGCAAGACTATGTCTACACTAACACCCTCCCAGCATGCCCAGCAGGACTATGTCTACACTAACACCCTCCCAGCATGCCCAGCAAGACTATGTCTACACTAACACCCACCCAGCGTGCCCAGCAAGACTATGTCTACACTCACACCCTCCCAGCATGCCCAGCAAGACTATGTCTACACACACACCCTCCCAGCGTGCCCAGCAAGACTATGTCTACACTCACACCCTCCCAGCGTGCCCAGCAAGACTATGTCTACACACACACCCTCCCAGCGTGCCCAGCAAGACTATGTCTACACACACACCCTCCCAGCGTGCCCAGCAAGACTATGTCTACACACACACCCTCCCAGCGTGCCCAGCAAGACTTATGTCTACAAATCATCACCTACCTTTAAACTCTTGCATCTTGGGTCTAGGAAGCTGGCGACGTGGTGGAGCGGCGTGAGTGAGAGGGCCTCGGTGAGGCTGGTAGCCAGGTGCTGCTTCAACTGCTGTAGGGGCGGCGAGCTGGCTGGCGAGGCGCACAGCTGCAGCAGTTTTGCTCGACACAACACAGCTTGGTTGAGCGTGGGGCGCAGAGGGTCGCGCACCGTCAGGAGGCAGCGCCTCACACCCGTCAGGAGCTCGGCCACTTCCTGGTAGTTGAGGCGCTCGCCTAACAAGGAGCCGCCTGCCTCACAGCCCGCCATCACCACACACAGCTCGTCGTGGTGTGCCGTGATGAAGGTGAGGGCGTGCAGCAGGGCGTCCCAGCGACGCACCTCGTGGGGCTTCAGGCCACAGCCCGTCACGCTGGCCACGCCAGAGTCAGCCAGGAAGGACAGAACAGACGCCACGTCGTCACAGATCTGTCTGTACGACGGCTCGTCTGCGAGGCCCTCGAGCACGGCCTCCGTGGCGTGCCAGACACAGCGCACGCCCACCACACCAGGCTCGGCGGGGCTGCCCTGGTCGCTGACCACCGTCACGTGCTTGTCTCTCATGGCTGCCGGCACCAACACGTCGCTGAAGAAGTTAGCGAGGAGCGCCGTCACCGCCTCCTCCTCCGTCTCCTGCTCCCCCAGGCGGTGCGCGCCCAAGGCGTAGCTCCGCAACTCAAACTTTGGAGTAATAAAGTGTATGGCACCGGTGAGGAGGTTGAGTTCGCGGTCCTGGTGCAGGGAGAGGCAGAGGTTGGGCTGGTCGAGCACGGCCCTGGCGATGACGGAGCGGGAGTCGCCGGCCATGGGGCTGAGGAAGGTGTTCAGCAGCTGCCTGGCGGAGGGCAGCGGCTCCTCCTCCCTGAAGGTCCCGTGCGCCGCTCCAAGGTTTAAAACTGTCCACACTAACCTTTGGAAAGCAGAGGTGTCGAGGGCAGAGGCGGCCACCAGGTCCTGACACATGTAGCGGAGTAACGCCCGCGCCACGCCCGCCATGGCTGCTGTGGGCGCCAGCGGTGCTTCCTCGGACAGAGATCGTGGACCATCGCTCTCGATCTTGAGTGTGAGGCTGAGCGGTGACCCTTGAGGCGAGCCCGGCTGGGCGGCGTGGGCGGGCGCCGGGGAGTGGGCGCGCACCGTGGGCGGCGGAGAGTCACCCAGCCGCGGGTCAACTTCTGGAGGAGGAAGCACATGGTGGTGCGGGCGGGAGTTGAGGTCGGTGGCGGAGCACCTGTGCCTGAGGAGGCCGCCGGTGCCGCTGTACTTGGTGTAGGTGACCACCTTGAGGCAGTGCTTGCAGGCGGCGTACTGCCTCACCACGCCGTCCACCACCACCACCGAGAACCTCGACCACACGTCAGAGATGTAGTGCGACCCTCCAGCGTCCTTCTCGGAGAGGGTGATGCGGGAGGAGCCGCAGCTCACCAGCTGCTGCACCGCCTCCTTGCTCAGCTCCCCGCCGCCCTCCTCCACGCCCTCGTCCTGGCCGCGCCCGCGCCCGCCGTACCTGCTGGGGGACGCCGACCCTCGCAGGTCCTCGGGCACCGCGCCCCCGTCACTAGTGTCCGCGCGCTCCTTCTTCACCTTGGCGCGGCCCCAGCAGGAGCTGCTGCTGGCCTCGCCGGGGCTGGCGGGGCTGCGCGCCCTCGCCTCCCGCACCACCACCTCCACCCGCGCCCTCTTAGCCTCCTGCTCCTCTCTCTCGCGCTGGTGCTGCTGCTGCTGTCTGTGCAGGTGTTCCAGGTGGTTGTGGTGCAGCTGCTGCTGTAGCTGCTGCAGGCGCTGAGGGTCGGCGAACAGCCCGGTGGCGTTAGCGAGGTTGAGCGCCGTGAGGGGGTGAGCCGCAGCTGCCGCCACCAGCTGCGGTATCTGCAGGAACCTCAGGTCTATGGGGAAGGAGGGTGGAGGGGCGCCGGCCTTCCGCTTGCGGCTCCCGTGGGAGGCGGTGAGGGTGGTGGTGGGCTGGGCGGCGGTGGGCGGCGAGCCCGTGCTGGTGGGCGAGGAGCGGGAGGCCGTGGTGGTGAGGGACACGGGCGAGGACCGGGCACTCCCGCCATCACTGTACACTGGCACCTCCTCATGCTTGATGGAGATCGCCTCCTCCTTCACACTGTTGTTGTCACTCAACAAGAATGTGTCACCCTTGTCGGCGGGGGTCTTGAGGCCGGCCGCCGCCGCCGCCGTGTCCACCGGCAGGTTAAGCTTGGCCGAGAGCTTGACGGCACGGTTGACCGGGGACCTCTCTGAGAGGGGGTTGCAGGGATGGCGCAGGAGGCTGGCGGTGCCGCTGCGGGAGTCGCAGTGCAGCACCCGGTAACATACCTTACACACGGCGAACGGCCGGATCACATGGTCCACTCTCACACGATAATAGAATTTCCAAGCATCAGCGCGCGCTTTTTGGTTGATCTCCAGCTCCAAGCGGTCGGAATGCTCGAGGATCAACCTTTCGATAAACGTCTTGTCCACGACCTCTGTCATATTCGCACCGGCCCACGCCAAGCACACAACTGGCTCGGGCGGGCGCGCGTGCGTGAGTGTACTGTAGAATGTGTCACGGTCACACGCACGACTAGGAACGTGACGGGAAATTTATAACAGATCGTTCTAGCGGGCTACACCCACCTCGGCCAAGCCTGCCCATTTCCGCACCAGATCGCGTCCGGCTTCACGAATCACGCTTGCCACGACACGAAACACTGCACATGATGACGGAGAAATGGGGAAAACACACGCGGCTACTTCTCCAAAAGCCATAAAAACAAGTCGGTGTGAGTAGCGTGCGCGCCGGCTAGGACGCACTTGGGCCCGGGAGCCGCTGGATGTTGATTCGTCACGGAGGCGAGTGAGTCAATACGCGGCCCCCACGTGACGGGATCACCTCTCCTCGCCCCTCACGGCCCCTCTCCCTCGCCCCTCCCCCTGCCCCTGCCCCTCTTCTCTAACACTTCACTCACGACATAGTGCGTAAAGGTGCGAGGCGACGCTAGGCCAAGCTCCACTGTCGCCAGCACCCGGCGCGTCCGTAGCGCCAGCTGATGAGTGTGTGCAAGCGGAGAACGGTGACCCTCGCCAACACCTGATCTTCCAATATTCACTCTTACACTCCTACACTCACTCTTACTAAGTCATTATTCCTCCAGCACTAGCGTGAGCCGTCACTGTACACTACTCCGTTATCACCGTAGTCGCCTCAGTGTTGACTAAGGTGGTGGTTGTATGGGGGCTTACGTGGACCCCGTTAAGGTGAGTTACATAAATGGCGGAGCTATGCAGGCCCATAAACAGCGGTGGTGGCCGGTGGTGGAGGTGGTCAGGCCGGCCCCGGGCCACCACAACACTCACTGAGGTTCGTCATGTTCTGTTGTAGAGCGTCCCTCCTCCGTGCACTAGCCGGACACCAGCAGGAGCGGCTGCCACTAGCAGGCGTGGGGTGGTGGTGGTGGCGGCCACGACAACACCCACCTAGACTAACACAGCAGTGAGCGAAGATGTGTGGTGGCGGGTCGTCCCTCCGTGGGGCTAGGCGGCGGGGTGGGCTAGGCGGCGGCGGCGGCAGGCAGTGGTCATGCCTCCAATACTAATTAGGAGCGGACCGGACCAGCGGGTAGACTCCTCGCTCCTCCACCTCCTGCCCTTCACCTCCACCACTACTCTCCACCTCTCCACTACAACCTCTCTACCTACTCTTAAGGGGTCGTTAGTGGCGTGATGAGGCAGCCACCTCGTTCCCTTGACCACTATAAACAACTGCTGTATTACCCTCACACACCCACTCACAAGTCAACAAGTGCCCCCCCCCCCCACACACACACACACACGCACGCACTTTAGGGGTGTTTTGGGGCCCGTTACCCATTCATGAATGGACGGCGCGCATTCACAATTTCATTCTTAAATGCTGTTAAAGATTTTGGAAGGAAGAAATAAGCGGGAATGTTAGGAGGGGGAAGCATAGTGAGTGAAGCCACAGGTGTGTACGGCCCGGCCAGGTGTTGGGGCGGTCACCTGGTCAATATCAACGGAAACTGAGCCTTACAGGAAGCGACGCAGCGCCCCAGGAATTTGAGAGAGTGCGTGACAACCTGCCCACAGTTGCCATATTGCTGGCCTCGCCGGCTCTTGCACTCAATATGACTCTTGAGTGCAAGGTGTGGATGGTGTAGGTGTGTGCTAGAGACGGTGAGTGTGTGGTGGTAGTGGGCAAGGATTCGTGACGGGCAGGTGTTGCCAGGGCCCCCGTGCCCAGGGTGTGGGCCCCCGTGCCCAGGGTGTGGGCCCCCGTGCCCAGGGTGTGGGCCCCGTGCCCAGGGTGGGCCCCGTGCCCAGGGTGTGGGTCCCCGTGCCCAGGGTGGGCCCCGTGCCCAGGGTGTGCCCCGTGCCCAGGGTGTGGGTCCCCGTGCCCAGGGTGTGGGTCCCCGTGCCCAGGGTGTGCCCCGTGCCCAAGGTGTGGGTCCCCGTGCCCAGGGTGGGCCCCGTGCCCAGGGTGTGTCCCGTGCCCAGGGTGGGCCCCCGTGCCCAGGGTGGGCCCCGTGCCCAGGGTGTGGGTCCCCGTGCCCAGGGTGGGCCCCGTGCCCAGGGTGGGCCCCGTGCCCAGGGTGGGCCCCGTGCCCAGGGTGTGGGCCCCCGTGCCCAGGATGTGCCCCGTGCCCAGGGTGGGCCCCCGTGCCCAGGGTGGGCCCCGTGCCCAGGGTGTGGGTCCCCGTGCCCAGGGTGGGCCCCGTGCCCAGGGTGGGCCCCGTGCCCAAGGTGGGCCCCGTGCCCAGGGTGTGGGCCCCCGTGCCCAGGGTGTGGGTCCCCGTGCCCAGGGTGGGCCCCGTGCCCATGGTGGGCCCCGTGCCCAGGGTGGGCCCCGTG
Organism: Procambarus clarkii; assembly: GCF_040958095.1. NCBI lineage: Eukaryota > Metazoa > Arthropoda > Malacostraca > Decapoda > Cambaridae > Procambarus > Procambarus clarkii. The sequence goes on along the minus strand of NC_091228.1, from coordinate 22,097,576 downwards.
CCCAGGGTGTGGGTCCCCGTGCCCAGGGTGGGCCCCGTGCCCAGGGTGTGGGCCCCGTGCCCAGGGTGTGGGTCCCCGTGCCCAGGGTGGGCCCCGTGCCCAGGGTGGGCCCCCGTGCCCAGGGTGGGTCCCCGTGCCCAGGGTGTGGGCCCCCGTGCCCAGGGTGTGGGCCCCCGTGCCCAGGGTGGGGCCCAGGGTGGGCCCCGTGCCCAGGGTGGGCCCCGTGCCCAGGGAGGGCCCCCGTGCCCATGGGAGCGGCAGGCCGCCACCAAATACCAGGCTTGATGCACCGTAGCCCGTCATCTTGCAGCACACAACAATACTTTACTGTACCATTACTCCCGCCTCAATATTGCTCGTTGCAGATAACTCAAAGTTGCAGTGAAATTGGTTAAATCAAGATTCCAGGTAAGGCGGGAGAGCGGAGCGGACCTCCTACGGCTCAACATGGCAGCCACGAATCTTGCAATTGCAACGTGACAAAAAAATCAGCCTGAGGCCTGACGGGCTCGGCCCCTTGCATGCTTAGGTGGCGGCGGCGGGGCACGGAGGCGGGCCGCAGGAAAGCTGCCATTCTGCCCTCACCAAAGTACCAATTGAGGCCAAATACCACGGCAGCCGGCCGGCCGGCCGGACCGGTCCACCACCTGCCCTACCTGAGGACATGGCCGTCCCGGGCACAGCTGTGGCTGCTGCCCACCTGCACGTGACGGTACCAGGCTCGGGCACGGCTACCAGGCTGCCCGGGCATGGGGCGCGTCGCCCCTACACAGGTCTTGTGGCACTCTGGGTAACGGGTTCACTCGCGGTCATCACGCGGCAAGCCTTGACACTCAAAGCTGGCACTGAGCCGCAGCTTACAACCCCGAGGGTAACAAGTTGAGCGTGACTGGCAGCGGAGGGTTGATGACCAGGTACCTGTGGAGGACCTGTGCGTGAGGCGACCAGTGGGCGGGGGCTGGAACCTGTACCGGGGGCGAGGCCTACCCCGGGGCACCAGGCTTCGTGACCCGGCCCCGCCCGCCTCACTACGCATATTGACCCAACCCCCACATACCCAGGGTGAAGGCTGCACCCTGGCTTGGGTGCCCCGTGGGAGCACACTCCCACAGTGAGGCAACACTCCCACAGTGAGGCAAGACCCACCACCACCACACTCCCACAGTGAGGCAACACCTCCACCCCCACACTCCCACAGTGAGGCAACACCACCACCACTACACTCCCACAGTGAAGCAACACTCCCACAGTGAGGCACCACCACCACACTCCCACAGTGAGGCACCACCACCACACTCCCACAGTGAGGCACCACCACCACACTCCCACAGTGAGGCAACACCTCCACCCCCACACTCCCACAGTGAGGCAACACCACCACCACCACACTCCCACAGTGAAGCAACACTCCCACAGTGAGGCACCACCACCACACTCCCACAGTGAGGCACCACCACCACACTCCCACAGTGAGGCAACACCACCACCCCCACACTCCCACAGTGAGGCAACACCTCCACCCCCACACTCCCACAGTGAGGCAACACCACCACCACCACACTCCCACAGTGAAGCAACACTCCCACAGTGAGGCACCACCACCACACTCCCACAGTGAGGCACCTCCACCACACTCCCACAGTGAGGCACCTCCACCACA